>NC_073691.1:119226225-119422905 GCF_029784155.1 Uranotaenia lowii
CACATCGATTTTTTCAAAATGGCTACGATAAAAACACCAAATTATTCAAACATTTTTTGGTTAACGCCCGAGAACTACAAAAATGGTTAAAATTCATGAAGGAAAAATTCTTTAAAAATAACCATATTTCCAGTTTTCGGGCCAAAGCCATAAAATGGTTATTTTTGAACCAAAAATGGTTAAATAAAATTGAGCGTGTGCGACAGCGGACAACATGTTGCAGAAGATGTGAGATGACATCAACACATGGCTGGCAGTCGGCGATGGGCTCGCCCGGATAATGACTTTTCTGCAAATGAGTAGGAGACTGACGCAAATTGCGATCGACGTAGGATAACGTAAGTTAACTTTACTAAGCTTAATGAATCCGAAGCTATCAAATGAACTAACGAAGTGAAGATGATCTTGGCCGGTCAGGATAATATTTAGGCAATATCCGGTAAAATTTTGTCAAATCCCAAAAATTATTCATAAAAAATCAACAAAAAGAAATTTAAAAATAAATATTTTCATCAAAATTTATCGACAGATTTTAAATGGTATTTTACTCTTCAAAAAAAAAAATATGATTATTTTTTGTAAAACTTACTCAAAAAATACTAATCATAATGTAATGTACGTAACACGAAGATGTGCGCCTGAAAGAAGAAATGCAAATATGGATACGTAAAACGAACAGTCAATTTTTTTCCCAATACAGTTTTCGTTACTTTCATTTTATTTACTCCGGTGTAATTTCTATATTTCTCTACCGATTAAAAATAATAATCTATAGTATTACTTTTGAAAATTGAGTAGAAAGAGATGATGTAAAATATAGAGCAATTTTATTATTATTCCGGCGTAAAATTAAGATTTTTAATCATTTGGAAGCAATTTAAACAATATTTTCTTCATACCAAGCTTATTAGCATTGCATTGGTTTAACGTGCTCCAAGAACGATTAACTGAATAAGAATCTAACTGTAATGCTAAGAACTTTAGGTTATTTATTTTTGTCTTATGTAAACTATGAAAAATGCTGCTTATTTTGAGATGACGTTTCTGAAAGATTTTCTGTGCTGAATTATTGAATTGAAATTGAGGCTAAAAATTATTTTTTTCTGGTATAAGTCAATACACTTTGTAAAAGTTTCCAAGAAAAAGCAGGACATTTTGAGGAAAAAGCGGAACGCGGGACATTCAATAAAAAGCGGGACACTCTACCTATACAATGAGATGTGGTTGATCTGAAGCTTGTGGTCACATGAGTATACTGCGGACGGGCTGCCCATGAACATGTTCACCACATATTACAACAAGTGACGTCTTTGGTGTGGTGCCGTTCTTCGAATTTTTCTTTTGAAAACGGACGTACACGGAATCGGCAAGTCGACAACCAGCAGGCCGGAAGAAGCTGCAGGAAGGATCTGACCATCGGATGCGATCGATCCCTCAGCTGCTGGTGAGTTTCCCCGTCAGATGGCGAACGCATGCTAACGACAATTCCAGTTGTCAGGTTGTTCCGACGATTTGCCGGAAACACAATTGCTGAAGGCTAAGCTTCTAAAGTTTCAAACCGCCCCCCGTGAGAAGTCTCAGCATTCCTACAAGGACATCTGGTGAGTTTACCTAGAAGTTGGGACGACTTGTTTTGTTGGCGTACCTCACGCGGTACATCGCTGGTAGGAGCTGTTGCGAGCGAGGCTAAACCGGTCTTCTTTTATACGAACGACACCAGCAAGATCCGCAAAACTTACTAGATTCATACCTCTCCTCCTACATGTAGTGACCGGACGCCTTCTTGTCAAACACATTTTCTTTTTTAATTTCACTGGACGATCTTCACTACATCCATTCTTCCAAAATCTATTTTCTCAACTGACTTCTTTTCTCACGGTTACCTTTTACCGATGCTCTCGCAAGAAGGTATTCACACACACACTCTTAATATATTCACTGACGCACATCAACAGAGGACTTTTAGACAGGTTTTATTCAAACTACCGTTTATTGGCGGCTCTCACGAACACACTCTCATCCCTGAACTTAACGAAAGCTCCAACCTTCCCATTTACGTTAGTCGTTTGCAGGTACACGTTTATTTGAATTCAATCAGCTGAACTTTTGTTGCTATTCAAATAATCTATTATTCCTATTCCCTACATCCGCCTCCTTGCCTACTCTCATATTTTAAATGTGTTCATATCAACAATCCAATTGTCAATCTTATTTTTTTTTGAGAATTTATAGTTTATGTTATAAGTTAGTTCCACGATTTATGCAACTGAACAGGTCGAGTTTTTTAAAAAATCTAAAACAAGTTGCATATCTTTGTCGAAAATAAAAGTACAATCATTTAAATTTAACAGAATCTATATTGTTTCTACATGTCATCCGCCTTTTTTTTTAATGTGTTAACAAACTAATATTGAACTGCCTTAGTGTTGGACCGGTATCGCAACACTGAGCTTCAACCACTTCGTGTTTTCCGAACTTAGCTTTCAAATGGTAACATTTTCAAAGTACTTATTGTGGAAGTATAGTGTAGGAAGCATTTTAACCAAGGGGTACAACCCCGATATTATGTAGGAAGCATTTGAATGTAATAAAAATACACTAGAATATTTATGAAATTTCTATACTTTCTTATAAATTGGACAAAATTGGCGTGTAATTACTGATCGTGTACAGTTCTTACACGTGTTAGTATGATACAAATAATATTGAGGTAGGATCGAATTGATGGTAGTGGTGGTGTATCTGTGTTCGAGACCTATTCATTACATGGAATTGGTAGAAACGGTCTAGAAATTACTAATACTTATAAAAGGAAGCATTCATGATTGACTGACACGGACACCTTAATGCTTCAGTCTATTAACAAGCTTTGCGGAAAGAAGTTGCCGATTCTATGCTGGCAAAATAAAAGAATAGTTTCGGTTACCACACTTATCACTACAGAAAAGCGTGAAGCTTAGGATGGTCTAAGGGCCGAACTGCAATGAACGAGAATATAAACTGGGACCAATCTCTGGATTGAAAATTTAACGCTTTAGTTATACATGCTTCAGTACATCCCACGAATATAGAGATTCCGTCATTCATTATATAAGGGTTATTATTTAGTTTTTTTTTTGCTTAACTCACCTATGTATTTACAGTTTAAAAATTTATCATTCTGTATTTTGTAAATATAATACTATTTTTTTTATTTCCGAGAAAAGTGTCTAATTACGTTACTTTTCGAACAGTAGAATTCGTGATCAGAGCTAAAATCTCATCACTAAACTTCCAAATTTTCCAAAACTCAATCATTTACTAACTTTTATATTTGAACTCTGACGGTTAATCTACAATTTACCATCTTCTAATTAGCTCTGAGCAAAAACATTTTGAATACCGAAAGATGATTACCATTAGGCTAACTATTTTTTTCGATGAATCTTTATTCGTATACTCCATTTTTTGAACATTCATATTTAAGTAAATTAAATAAAGTTTGGTTTTTAACAACAGGGAAAAGTAAATTATTCGATTATCATCGAACTACTATCGGTACTAGATATCTTTAAATTATTTATATACTATTTAATTTAAAAAATGTGTGTTTCTTATTATAAAATTTCATATTTAAATCTTGTAAATAAATGTTTTCAGTTGAAGCTTATTTATATTTTATCGAACCACCTTAAGTATAGATGATGTTTACCATCGGATAACGCTTCTGGTATATCAAGCCGTAACAGCCGTAACGTGAATGCAACACCCCTGCTCACATTTCTGTCAACTTCTGTCAGTTTTCTAAAAAAAATTATTCAATTCTGAAAGAACCAGAGTGGAATATTTGATGCTGATAAATCAAGAAATTTACAAACCGTTCTGCTAGATAAAAACTGTAGCCTCGTCCTCAGCACTATGGGCTCCGTCAAGAAATGTTCCCGAAAACTGTCAGCTGAAGAATGTCTATCCCTATCCCTCAGAAGGTAGTACATTCTGTGATTATTTGGAGAAAACCACCAATGGATTACTTTTAGTGTCCTCATTCAACATTAAAAAGGCAATGTTAAATCAAGAATGTTAAATTATTGCTTGTGAACATAATAAGCTAATAAGCTAAGCTATTGTAAAATTAGATCTTAACACCAAATTCAGCTTACATTTCTGAACTGCGGCAGAACTCCCGAGGCCAAAGTTCCGTCACTAACCCTTGGAAAATAAATCCAAGTCTAACTCAACTTTGTATTTGAAGTCTTAAAACACTACTTATTTAATAGTATAAGATTCTGTTAGTTTCGAGAAAACATCAAATAGGATAACTCTTTCGAATCATTACAATAAAATTCGTGATCGAAAAAAACCTGACCATAAACTTTTCAAAATCAAGTTACTTCCAAATTGTAAATTAGGCTCCTATTTGAACTCTGACGGTCAAACTACAATTTATCATTATCTGCCGTAATCTTCTAATCAGTTCCAAAAAAAATCATTCTGATATCCGAATGATGATAAATTTGCGTTCCAGAAAATTATATTTTTTGGTTGATACACCGTCGTATACCCAATCAAAAAAAATCGTTTTTAAAAGTTTGAGAAAAAACGTGACTTCTAATTTACTGGTAATACAAATCTAGCTTTTCATATTTTCCATTTGTACCTGTAACTTCTAACACCATACACTGATGAAGTAATTATTATTTTGAAATCGGCCTTTACATCATTACATCGGCATTATATATCAATATCAATTCTTACGGTTCTTAATAATGGATTTGAATTTTATTTGAATTCATGGATTTAAAATTAATTAAATTTTTTCAAATATCATCTCAATATGATACTAGATAACTTAAGACAGAAACATATTATTTTATCTTTGAAATGAGATGTGTTTCTTATTATAAGAACATTTCATGTTCAAATATTGTAATTTTTTGTTTTTTAAGCGTATTTAAAGTTTCCTGAACCACCTTAAATATAGATGATGTTTGCCCTGATCAAAAAACATTTCAAGTAGTAACGGGAGTAACAGCCGTAACGTGAATGAAACACCCCTACATGCATTTCTGTCATCCGTCCTGTTTGTTTTCTTAAAAAAATTGATTCATACTGAAAGAACTAGATTTGGTGGAAGATAGAGTGAAATGTTTGATGCTGCTTTATCACGAACCTTACCAACCATTCTGCTGGGCAAAAACTATGAGGCCTCGTCCGTGGTACCATGGTACTCGTCAAGAAATGTATCCGGAAACTGTTAGCTGGAAGAAGTCAGCCCCTATACCTCCGTGCATCCTGTGAGTATTTGGAGAAAATCACCCTTGGAATACTTTCACTGGTCCTCCTTCCATCATTATCAGGGTTATTACTCAAATGTTATACTAGCTCAACTCAAGTCCTTTTTCTTGTAAACAGTGCAAGCAATTGCCAAACTAAATCAAACCATTCAATTATCATTCCTGAAGAACTACAGTAAAATTTGTGATCAAGGCCAGAATCCTATCAATAATCTTAGGAAAGTAAAAACAAGTCTATCTGCGGACTCATGAACTCCTTTTCAAATTCCGGGTCCTTAACTACAATTTTGTATTATTTGCACTACAGAAAATGAATAGTGTCACGTACCTATTAATATTTATTTCACAGTGCCGCTCATGCTTCTAAAGAAAATAAGGAATCTTTGAGATACACTTTAGTTTAGGTTTTAAGAATTTACTTGAGAAGTCAATTAAATGCCCTACAGTTAATGCAGATTGTGAATATAAATTCAAACTATCCTCGACCTTGTAAAAACAGTTGTATGTAACTTTGAGGCTTCCTATACTTTGATTTTAGTGAGTGAGTACTTCTCCGAATACCTCTCCCTATTGCAGGGGGAGTGACAGGTAGTATCCTCCCTAGGCATCCAATTCAATGCTAATTTAATAAAATGGTGTTCAAAACACATTTAGGTTATCTGACAATAAGTTAGCTCTTTGAGACTGTGCTTCAAACCTGAACAAATTTAATATGTTTATAATTTAAAAAAATTATTTCAATGTGTAGTATAACTATAGTTATTGTTCCAACTTTTCGTCAGTAGTTCTTTTATGTATAGTTTCAAATCAAATTTCATTTTTCGACACTTTCAAGTACTTATGTTTATTTCATTAATTTTCGGTTGCATTAAATTTCAATATTCCAGACCCTTCTTCGGCAGAGTCCATAACTTTTCAACTATCAGTAAAATAAAACTTATCAAAATATAACTCACTTTTCTCTGTGATCTGCATTTCCACAACTTTCAATAAAACAAAACAAGTCTAAAACAGATTGTTTTTTAAATCAAGCCATCTTTCTTCGACTCCTTTTGTTATAAGGTAATTTTAAATTAGTCTCCAGCCACACATATTCGATGTGAAACATGTTATTTAATATAATGCTTATTAGCTCTGGTATTTGCGGACCATCATACCCTTTCCGTTTTCAAAGCAGTCCATGTTAAATGTGTATTAATCACGCTATTTTTACTCATCTTGTCCGAATTGTCATTGGCAGAGCTTCAAGCTTCGTTTTCAAGGATTGATTTATCCTAAATCAATTTTCTTTAAATATTATTTTCTCGAGTCATCATACAGCTTTCGTTACCAAATGAATTGTTTTCCAACTTTGTAAGTCCTTTTTTTTATATTATTCTAAAATTCCGTTCAAATGTGTTCCCAGGTATAAATTTGAAGTTTATTACAACTGACTTTCAATTGTCGATTCTCTGGTCTTCTGATAGTAGGCTATCGTACATTTTTCATGTTTTAATATAAAATATCATTCAAAATACGTTTCAGTTCTTCATATGATTTCGCCAACCCTCCATAGGCAAAGTATAATATATGCTTCATTTAAAAAAAGAAAATTCCTATTTAAAATTTCTTTTTTTATATAACGATTTTTTCTCACCTTCTATCGGCAGAGCATGATATATTTTTAGTTTTCGAATAAAATCCATTCAAAAGTATTAAACTTTTTTTTCCTTTCTGCCTTCCATCGGCAAGGTATCGTACATTTTTCGCTTCATAATAAAATTCCATTAAAATTTGTTTCATCATCCAAATCCATTCAAAATGCTATTTACTTATTTTCTGTCTCTCTCTGCCCTTCTATCGGTAGAGTATCGAATATTTTCCGCTTCCAAATAAGATGTCCTTTAAATATTTGTTTCTTTTCTTTTGATAATTATTTTCTCTGATCTTCCGTCAGCAGAGCATTCAATATTTTCGTTTTCAAATAAAACTCATTCAAAATTAGTTCCACTTTTCTCTCTCTGACCTTCCATCGGTAGAGTATCATATTTTTCGATTCAAAATAAAATTCCCAATAAAATTTGTTTCTTCACTTTTTTGCTTATTGATTTCTCTGACCTTTCGTCGGCAAAGCATCAAATAATTTCGTTTTTGAATAAAAAAATCCATTCAAAATACTATTTACTTATTTTCTTTCTCTCTCTGACCTTCCATCGGTAGAGTATCATATATTTTTCGCTTCAAAATAAAATTTCCATTAAAATGTCTCTTTTCTTCTTGTTTGTTATTTTCTCTGACCTTTCGTCGGCAGAGCATCAAATATTTTCGTTTTTAAATAAAAAAAATCCATTCGAAATTTATTTCAATTTTTTTCTCCCTCTGACCTTCCATCGGCAGAGTAATGTTTTTAGATCATTTTTCTCTCTGACCTTCCATCGGTAGAGTATCATATATTTTCGTTTCAAAATAATATTTTCACTAAAATTTGTTTCTGGTCTTTTTTGCTTATTATTTTCTCTGATCTTCCGTCGGCAGAGCTTCAAATATTTTCGTTTTTAAATAAAAAAAATTCATTCAAAATGCTATTTACTTATTTTCTTTCTCTCTCTGACCTTCCATCGGTAGAGTATCATATATTTTTCGTTTCAAAAATAAAATTTCCATTAAACATTTGTTTCTACTGTATTGATTTTTTTTCTCTGACCTTCCGTCGGCAGAGCATCAAATATTTTCGTTTTCAGATACAAAAAATTCATACAAAATTTGTTTAAACTTTTCTCCCTCTAACCTTCCATCGGCAGAGTAATTTCCATTGAAAATTTGTTTCAACTGTGTCACCTTTTTTTTAATAATAATTTGCCCTTACTTTCCGTCGGTAGAGCATCAATCACTTAATTGAAAATAATAAATCCATCCAAATATCAATTTTACGATTTCGATTTTAAGAACTCAAATTTAGTCTGCTTTTCTTTCAAATTAGGAGCGTTCAGCAGCTCTATTTCAAAATGGCGACACAATCCTTACTTGCCAATTTGTAACACTTTCCAGCGTATATAGCAAAATAAACACTCCAAATCCTGATGATTTAATACTTACGGGCTGGGAGCGTATACCACGCCATTGTAGTGACCGGACGCCTTCTTGTCAAACACATTTTCTTTTTTAATTTCACTGGACGATCTTCACTACATCCATTCTTCCAAAATCTATTTTCTCAACTGACTTCTTTTCTCACGGTTACCTTTTACCGATGCTCTCGCAAGAAGGTATTCACACACACACTCTTAATATATTCACTGACGCACATCAACAGAGGACTTTTAGACAGGTTTTATTCAAACTACCGTTTATTGGCGGCTCTCACGAACACACTCTCATCCCTGAACTTAACGAAAGCTCCAACCTTCCCATTTACGTTAGTCGTTTGCAGGTACACGTTTATTTGAATTCAATCAGCTGAACTTTTGTTGCTATTCAAATAATCTATTATTCCTATTCCCTACACTACACACCTTCAGTACTTCGACTGTTATCCAGGTGAGTCAGCACAGGATAACGCGCCGGCGCAGAGAGTGTCGGATTTCCTGTCGGACTGGGTTTGGTCGAAATCCTCTCCAAATATAATTGGAGAATCATCATGTAGGTGCTACTAATTTAATCGTGTTGAATCGAACCCTGCTGGACTCCCTCGTATGTCGTCAACAAGCACAACAGTAGCAAGATCTGGAGGTCTGATACAGTTTTTCGCTAAAATGTAAGGGAGACGAGCACTTTGGCTTCTGAGATTTTTTTTTGGGAAAGAATTTTCTCGACAGTCGTCACGTCACGCTTCTTGCTCACATTTTTCATACCCACCAGATTTGAAATAACTTTGCATAACATTAGGCGTATTAATTGCTATGCTCATTCAATCCAATCAAGGTTTTAGGCACCGCAGTAATTTTTGCAATTATAAGATCCTATGCAATTATAAGATCTTATGTAAAGGTCAAAATTCATTATGATTCAAATAGGGCCTGTGATATAGCTCAGTTGACAAGTCTGTTGTCTCCTGAGCCGATGTCCGCGAGTTCGAGTCCAAGAGTAAATATCGAACACAGTTGTACCGGATAGTTTCTCAATAATGATCCGCCAACTGTAACGTTGATAAAGTCGCGAATGCCATAAAGATGGTAAAACGACTATAATCGAAACAAAAAAAAAAAATTATGATTCAAATAGAGATAGTTATCTGACAGTATGAGAAAAATAAGCAATGCTTTTGAACCTCAAAAAACGTGACATTCGCTAATTTTCTAAAGGCCAATCAAGTAAACCATATCCTATTGCTAAAGAATAGCTAAAATACATTCGGGGGAAGGGAAAAACTGAGCAGATCGATAATGAATTTTAAAAAAGGCGAATGCGCCAACTGTAAATAAATCGAGTTCATATCATAGTTAAGCTACATTTTGATTGTGCAAAGTTATCTGAAGAATATTTGGTTTATGAGAAATGAAGAAAACAGTAAAATATTTTTGCTAGGAGTTTATGGAGCTGTCAAAATTTGAACGCGTTTACTTGAAACAGTGAAGTTGGCACATTTGCCGTATTCAAAATTCCATATCGAAATGGGTTTATGTCTCATGTTAAACATCACTGTTAAGCGATCGGGTCGAAGTAAAGCATCATCCTTCCGATACTAAACTGTTATTTGAGCTACCCCTTTTTCCAAACAATCCATCCACCCCCCCCCCCCCCCCCTCCCGCAAATTTTAAGTGAACATTTTTCCACCCTTTTATTTCTGATATTTAAAGCATGACAACGGCGACGAAAAATGCACTGGAGAGCTTTGCGGGCAACATGCAACTAGGGACATATTTCTTTGGTCGTTTATTTTTCGGTCTCTCGAGGGTGCACTTCCAAAGTTTTCGGGGTTACTATTCATTCGACCTGTAGTTCCAGCACAGCCATTTAGAAGCATACCACTCACCTAGCCAGCGCATCATGTCCTGTTAAGATCGCGGTTCGTTTATCATGGTTTATTTTTGTTTTCTAGTCGGAGAGTTTGCTCACTATCGTATTAATTTTATTTCGCATGTTTTTAGATCTGAGAAAAGTACATCAGAGCAGCCTGCAGTTTGGTGGTTCTATAACATTCATAGCATTTAAATATATGTATAATCAATTCATGGTAAAACTATCGAATGAAGTCATCAAAAATCTTTAACGTTCGAATTAAATTGTAGAAAATAAACATAAAAAAATCATAATCCCTATTCCAAATTTAGATTGGTTTAAAGAAGTCTAGTTTTCATATACGATTTCATTAATTAGATTAATTTCATTCGGTTTTTATTGATTATATTCGAAATATTTGACAGTTTTCCATGAATTGATTTTAACACCTGATCAAACTTAAGAAGAGGTGAAAAAACATTTTTAGAACAAATTGATGTTGAACGAGGGAGATGTGAAGTGACAGAGAGGAATGAAGAATAAATTATTAATCGTAAAAGCACACAAGCGTTCCTCATCAAATTGGGAATGGATCCACGCAGGGATTATCCAAAATTGGTTACCCAAGGCTTGTGTCCCGTCTCCATCATCGGGTCGTTGCGGAAAGACGTGCCAAGAATCGGATGAAACGACGATATAAATATTTACGACCCCCTATTAACGCCAAATTTATCATTGATTATTTTCCGCATCTGGCTTCCTCATTCGTGATTGTTCCGTCAAAAAAGATTTTGTTCTTATCATTTATGGCTAATCCGAACCTTATTGTCGTTTGGTGGTGTCTTTTCGTACTTAATATGATTCGAATTTATCGAACTCGGTCAGCAGCTGCCAGACGCATTCCACGATATTTCGCGACATATAAATTTTATTCGAACCGAGAATTATTAATTTGATCATACATGTTCGGATTTATCGATGAAATTTCAGAACAAAGCGTAAACAATATTCATTTCAGTGTCAGTTTAAAATAGAATTTGGTATTGTTGAAAATTTGTTTGGACTGTACTTGAAAAAAGTGCAGCAATTCCTACTGTGAATAACTTATGATTGCATGGATGAATATTGATGTTATTTTTTACAAAACTAGCTAGATTTTTTTTTTTTTTAAATATATCTTTATTAGTACCAATTCATCATTACATTTATATTACATTAATACATTGAATTAGGTGTTCAGTTCAATAATGAACTTTCAGAGCCCTATAGTTTAATAATCACTAAAATTTATTTATTCGAATTAAATTTGCTGAGCACAATCAAGCATTTTTATAAAGGAGAATATCCTGTAGTGAAAAAAAAATATTTTAAACTAAAAACTAAAGCTATCCTAAAATTAAACTAATTGTAGAGAGAGCGAATCTCTGCGATGGAAGACTGCATCGATTTGCCTCTGAAGTTGGAGATGATTTTGTTGGCCATCTCTTCGATAGATTCAATGCCTGCAGTCCGATGAAGATCTTCGGTGCTGTGCCAAGGTGGAAGCCGCAAAATCATTTTCAGAACCTTGTTCTGAATCCTCTGGATGGCTTTCTTCCTCGTCGCGCAGCAGCTATGTAACATTGTTACAAAATGATTGAAAGATTTAAGGTTTGTTGTAATTTATTGCGGCAAACATTAAATCTTTCTCTACGATTGATTGGCGAACTTTCTTCCTTACGCTAATCGAGTCGAGGCATAGTTGCTCAATTTAAAAGTAGTAATTTCAGTTCCGTTTAAAGTTAGATTTGCGCCCCTAGTGGTGGGAGGAAGAACCACAATTTGGTAACCGATCGCCGTCCGATCATCCATCTCTCCGGGTTAACGGAATTTCTGACCAATTCCGAGAGATTAGGATCGGATAATACATTAATTGTATTAGTGGGATTTGATTTCGTATTTACAATTTCCGGGGGTCAATACCCTCGTTTGCCAATAATGATTCTTTTCTCGATTTGTGCGGCAATCAGTTGATACGTTAGCCGAGTACCAAAGTTTAAGTGATTGTGATCTGAGCCATTGAATTAAGTTAGTTAAAATTGGTTGGAAATCACAGAGTAAGCTCACTACTAAAACCCGCAAGATTCTGTAAAATTAATTGCGTGAATTTAGTTACAGTTTCGAGAAAAAAAAGATACCGTGACACGGATAGATCGTCACTTTTGTTCGGTTCGAGTGATCTGCCTTTAAGCTCCACTGGCAGGAACCGAATCGGTTTATTCCGATTGACATCAGGTTAAGTAGGAGTGGTTCGAAAACCTCCGATACCAGGATCGAACCCAGGTCCGCCAGCAGGGTGGAGATACTTTTGACCATCCTAAAAGGATTTTCCTTCAAGCGAAGGTGTTACTTGTGGGTGCAGGAAGTGCCGATCAGCCAGATCGACGCTCTCCAGGGATTGGTCCCGTTACCCTAGGGTCAGCGTCCAACCTCCCGCGCATTCACGGACCCAGGTGGAAACGTCTGTCCACCTGAGATCACCGGTGGTCGTCAATTGCCCCCTGATCTCCCGGAGTCCGAATCCAGTGGTACGACACGCCGGCAAACAACATCATCGCTCGGTTAGCACGGACACACATCGTCAGAGGAAACTGACAGCATCGGCCCAGTTAGCCGCCCGGAGGAAAAATTGCAGCTCAACTAAGGTCAGATCTAATTTGATTGCTTTGTGGTATTATATAAATAACTCCGGCCGAGTTCCGATGAAACTATTTTGACCAACTAGGTATAATTAGAATTTCGCACATAGTGTGCCGGTAAAGAAGAGCAGGTTCGATAGGTGGGATCCCAAAATAATATTGTTCAGATTTGAAGCCTAGGAACGAGAACGTTAAAATACAAATTGTTAAATCTGAATTTTCAGCTGGTTGTCGTACTTTGAGAGAAAAGTCTCATTATTGCTTGTTTCGCGTTGTAGGATTTGTATCCCTGTTTGGACAGATTTTCGGTTAACTTGGGTGTAAATGGGTCTTGGATAGCGATTGGTTCGGGTTGATTTTTTTTGAAGGACTCGCCTTGAGGAGTCTAGCCGGGCACGAACGGAAATTGCTGCTTCACATACGAGCACGATTGTTACGTGCTCGTTTGGCGCTAAGTGAAGGCAGTTAATCAATCTCTTGATCAACCAAATTCGAGAACCGTTACAGCTAGACCAAATCGGAACTGCATACATTATCGCTGGTCGGAAGACTTGCTTGTAAATAAGCATCTTATTCTTCAGGCAAAGTCGGGATTTCCTGTTGATGAGAGAATAAAGAGATTTAGTGTATTTATTACATTTAGATTGAATATCTTCAATGTGATTTTTAAAAGTAAGATTCCGATCAAGTGTAAGTCCCAAGTACTTCACGTGATCAGACCATTCTAATGAAACCCCATTAAAAGTTATGGAATGATTTTCATTAGGTTTTAAAAATTGAGCTCTTGGCTTATGAGGAAATAAAATTAGTTGAGTTTTGGAAGCGTTAGGAGAAATTTTCCACATTTTCAAGTAATTCAAAAAGGAATTTAAATTTTGTTGCAATCTACTGCGTACCACCCGTAAATTTCGACCTTTGGCTGAAAGCAAAGTATCGTCAGCAAATAATCTTCTACCTTTTCCTTCTGGTACATCAGGAAGATCAGAAGTAAAAATATTGTATAAAATAGGCCCAAGTATACTACCCTGAGGGACACCAGCTCTAATGGGTATCCTTTCAGAGCATGAATTTTGATAGTTTACTTTCAAAGTTCGGCTAATCAAATAATTTTGAATAATTTTGGTGAGATATACAGGAAAATCAAATCGAGCTAATTTAGCTACTAAACCTTTGTGCCAAACACTGACAAAAGCTTTTTCAATATCAAGAAGAGCAACACCAGTTGAATAACCCTCAGATTTGCTAGCGTTAATCATATTAGTTACACTCAAAAGTTGATGTGTAGTAGAATGTCCATGACGAAAACCAAATTGTTCATCAGGGAAAATAGAATTCTGATTAATGTGAATCATCATTCTATTCAAAATAACTCTCTCAAATAGTTTACTTAAAGAAGGAAGCAAACTAATTGGTCGATAACTTGAAGGCTCTGAAGCACTTTTTCCAGGTTTCAAAATTGGAGTTACTTTGGCATTTTTCCATTTATTGGGAAAATAAGCCAAGTGAAAACATTTATTGAAGATTTTAACTAAAAAATTAAAAGTGCTTTCAGGCAACTTTTTAATAAGAATATAGAAAATCCCATCTTCCCCCGGGGCTTTCATATTTTTAAATTTTTTGAAAATCAATTTAAGTTCATCAAGTTCATCAAGAACTTTCAAACACAATTTGCTTAGAAAGAATATCATCAAATTCTAGGGAAATTCGAGCATCAATTGGACTTACAACGTTTAAATTAAAATCATGAGCAGACTCAAATTGTTGGGCTAATTTTTGAGCTTTTTCTGAATTAGTTAAGAAGTTTATTCCCATCTTTCAAAGTAGGAATTGGCTTCTGGGGCTTTTTTAGAATTTTAGTTAATTTCCAAAATGGCTTTGAGTAGGGTTTTATGTCCTCTACTGCTTTAGCAAAATTTTCATTACGAATGAAATTTAAACGACGTTTGATCTCTTTTTGAAGGTCGCAATAAATTAATTTCAAATAAGAATCCCTAGTTCGTTGAAATTGGCGCCGACGAATGTTTTTCAGTCGTATCAAAAACTGAAGATCATCATCAATTAAAGGTTGATTAAACTTATGTTTAACTTTAGGTATTGAAGCGGCTCTAGCATTGACTATTGAAGTTGTCAAATTTTCTACAGCCAAATCAATATCTTCTATTGAATTCAATGGAGCGTTTACATCTAAATTTCGTTCAATAAAATTCATAAATCGCTCCCAGTTAGCCTTTTGAAAATTAAAAGTTGATTTTAAAGGGTTTTCAATGGGACTTTGGGATAAAGAAAATGTTACTGGAAGGTGGTCTGAATCGAGGTCCGCATGAGTAACTAATTGACACAATGCTCGCCTAAATCCGTTAGAACCAAATCAATTGTGGAGGGATTTCTAATTGAAGAAAAACAAGTATGCCCATTAGGATATTCAACAGTATAATAACCTGCAGAGCAGTCATTAAACAAAATATTCCCATTTGAATTTGATGAAATATTATTCCAAGATCGGTGTTTTGCATTAAAGTCACCAATAATAAAAAATTTAGATTTATTTCTGGTGAGTTTTTGTAAATCTCCCTTCAAAAAATTTTTCTGTTCACCGCTACATTGAAAAGGCAAATATGCGGCAACAATTATAATTTTCCCCATAGAAGTTTCTAATTCAATTCCAATTGTTTCTAAGACTTTTGTATTGAAAGAAGGAAGAAGTCTAAATTTGAGACGACTATTGATGACAATAGCTACACCCCCACCTTGTCGATCAAGTCGATCATTTCGTAAAATTTTAAAGAAAGCATTGCTTTTCAAGTAATTGTCTGGCTTTAAAAAAGTTTCAGTGATGGCAGCAATATGTATGTTTTGATTTTTCAAAAATAAAAAGAACTCGTCTTGGTTAGCCAGCAAAGATCTAGCGTTCCAATTCATAATATTTAAACATCTATTTGGATCCATGAGGGAATCGTAAAGTCATAATAATTTTGTTATCATAATTAAAAGAAGTTTGGAAAGCTTCAAACATTGAATTTGCTTTCAACATAAGTTGCATCATTTCTTTAAATTTTGATGCAAAAATTTTAATTTTTCCTCAGTAATCTCACCCAAATCAACAAAATTGTTAGAATCAGAAGAGGAAGGAGAAGAAAAAGTATTTGAATTTCGGGGATTTTCCCAAGCCTTCGCATGAACGTTGAGACTTGGTTTTTCCCATTTTTATTAGTTAAACCTGAAGAGGGCAACCCATTTTCAACCACCTCTGAGAACGATAAACAACGAGTCTGTGGCGCAGATTCAGCCAGGTAACATTAAAATCACTTCGGGTATTACCCAGCCGTGATTCCAATGTAGGCCGAGGCTGAATGCGAACAGGCAGGTTGTTTGCCGGTCTGACGTGTGTAGACGAAAAAGAGGAAGGAGAAGAAACTTTTCTGGAAACTTTGGGGTTTTTCCTAGAAGCAACAATTTTTGCCCTAACGGGACAATCTAGAGAATTCGAGGAATGATTACCTGCGCAATTCGCACACTTAAAAAATTCTGTTTTTGGCTTATCACCACCAAAAAGGCATTTAGATTTTTCATGATCGAATGAGCCGCAAAACATGCATCTGGCATTCATTCTACAATTTTTAGTGCCATGACAAAAAGCTTGACAACGACGACATTGCGTAATATTTTGTAAAAAATTGGTATGGGATTTACGAAAAGGCTCAAATTTTACTCGACAATGAAACATAAGACGAGCCTTTTCCAAAATTTTCAAATTATTAACCTGATCCTTTTTAAAATGGATCAAATAAAGTTCAGGAGCAAAACCAACACTACTGGTATTATTCGTGTTGGTTCTTTTCCTCATTTGAATTACTTGAGTTGGAGAAAAACCTAACAAAGAATTTAATTCATTTGTGATCTCATCCGGTGTCTGATCGCCGGTGAGACCACGAAGTACAACTTTAAAAGGACGATCACCTCTAGTGTCGTACGTAAAAAATTGGTGTTTTTTATTATTCAAATAATTTAAAATTTTTTGAAAATCATTAAAAGATTCCGCCAATATACGAGCAGTTCCCCTTCGACCGATCTGAAAAGAAATCTTCACATCCTTGACGGAAGTGACGATTTCTTTTCGAAAGGCATTGAAGTCAGGAATCGTGACCGTTATTGGTGGAATCTTTTCGTTTTTAAGAGTATAAGAAGAAGAAGAAGGTTTCTTAGTACTCTTATCAGAATTAAATATGAATATTTCCTCATCACCGATGTTATGAAGGACATCGAATGAATTGGAAATTTCAACTTTTTTGGCAGATGGCCCTGGATTAGGTTCAGCAATCCGTTTTCTTCCGGCCCTTGAGCCGGCCGAAGACTTCCCCATGCTGGAAAGAAAAGAGAAAATATGAATAAAAGAAAATGAAAATAATTTTAGCACTGAAAAGTGCTGATTGAAATACAGGTAAGGAAAAAATAAATAATGTAAAATGTTCCTGCAGGTACACAGCAACGATACGATGCTCCGGCGTACGTGTTGACGGCTCAACGGTACAGATGGAAGTGGGGAAACTAGCTAGATATATAATGATTGCATGTGACAATCTGTTGAGTGTTTTTAAGATAGCTTCCAAACGAAGGTTGCCAGATTGCCCAGTTTTATCCGGGTTTGGCCGGATATTTATTACAAAATTTGGGAAAAATCCTGTCCGGGCCAACCGGGCCGACCGGATTTCATTGAAAACAGCCCGGATTCTACCCAGATTTAATCACTTTGCCAAATCAAACAACAACAAAAATCAATTGTGTGCAAATTTTTTCTTTTAATTTATGCTTCCAAACCGAGATTTTCTGAGCAATTTTTATAAAAATAGTCTTAAAAGATGTTTCGGAAGCTTAAAATACTATGTTAAATAAACTGATGAGTTTTTATGAAAAAAGTTTTATTTTTAATTGATTTGTGTGGAGTAGTTCCTTTAGTTTTGAACAAACTTATCCGGATATTGCCCGGATTTTTTATCGATAGTTTCGAAACAAATGACCGTATTTTGCCAGGTTTTTAGATAAAATTGCCAGGATTTATCCGGCCCGTATAGGTGCTGTAAAAACTCTGGCAACCTTATTCTAAACATGGAGGACATATATGTATGTATGTATGTATGTTGGTAATCCACCATGGGTGCACGGATTCACCGCAGTTTCTGCCAAAGTATGTGCTCACATGCATTCTTTGGATTATTATGTTCGACAAATCTCCAATGCAGCGCGCCATCATACCCGGACCCCATGGCTTCGTATGAACTGTTATGGAGTGAATGTATTGTGTTGATGTAGGTATATTTTGGAAGAACGAATCAATCAGGTGGGCTAGTTTACTTACAGGTATTCCGGCATCCGTGTATATACCTGACCAGCTGGCAACTGATTGAACATTCCTATTATATAGTCAGTTATAGAATGAAACACATCTTACCTGTCGGCAACTTAAGGGAATCGAACCCAAAAGTTTTTCTTGCCGATACCGGGAATCGAACCCAGTACGCCTGGCATACCAACACCAGACTCGCGCCAGCCTATCCGCTAGACCACATCGGCGCTTAAAAAACATGGAGGACATATATGCCATATAAAATCATTTTTGTGAGAAACTGGTCGATGGTCGATTGGTTTCCTGTGAAATGTGGGACAAAACATGTCGAAACAAGTGCCAAGCAATTTGAAATTTCTTTTTTGATATCGAAAAAGATGAAATACGAATGTATGCAAAATATCTTCAAAATAGTTGTTAGAAAGATCAATGATCTTTAACCTGAACCATACCATACTTTTAACCACACGGTTGTGCAATTCAGGACATTTTAAAAAAAAAATATATTCTTAAAAAAGGAGAAATCTTAAAAATCTAGGCCATAAACATACAATAGGAAAGTGATAGAAAATAACTTGAATTTTAAAGTTTTCATTGAATCACAGCAGCAGTATTAAAATCGTATCAAAGGATTAAACATAAATTTATGTTCATTTTGAAATTGTTTAAAAATTGATTTTTAGAACACAAAACCTTGAAATTTCCATAGAGAAAGTTTTTTATTTGATTCACCAAATAATTTTAATAAAGCCGGTCCAAATCCGGATTTTTTTTAACAATAACTGGTCTGCCGCTGCCGGCAAGTCTGCCCCATATGCAAAAATAACGAAACGAGAAAAACGGCTTTGAAGATTTTTATAAACTTTCGTGGATATCTCGGTTGAAAATTAACCTTTTCAATTTCTTTCTTCACAGATATGAAAATGGTTGTTGTAAAATTTCGTCCATTGATTTTTGCTTTGGATTTTGCTGATGCAGAGGAGAAAATAATGATGGGACAGCCTTGCGAGTATATTTCGCATGCGTATTGAATGTAAGCTGAACATTTGATTCCCTCTATCTGCGCTTTATTATTAACTTCCCTAGCTGTCTCTGATCAAGATAAGTTTGAAATGATGTTCAGGACGTATCTCAATAAAGATAACGTAAGTTTATCATAATAATTGAGTTGGTCTAAAATAAAATAAATAACAACGTTCCATAAATTTGACAAGCTGTGCCATCATCTTCTCGAAAGTTTTTCGGTCGATGAAGTCTTAAGAGAGAGTATAAATACAAATTAAATTAATGCTGAATCAGAAACAGCAAAGCATCTGGGCTGCAAATATGTGATGAGAAATATCAATCTAATACGACTTACGCGCGTGCTGTGCAACCTGGTTGATACGCGTATTTTGGTTTATAGATTTTATGAAAGCCCAAACAACAAGTATCAGCATGACAAAAACTTGAAAAAATATGGTTTCGTAGCTGACTATTCTCCGTGTTTTACAACGACCAACTCAATTAGCCTCATACAAATTTTGAAAAAAAAAATAGGTTGGTGGAATTTAATATAAGTCTAAACTTAGCTTGTTATTTGTGCTGTACCGTTTTATGCGGTTTTATCTTGTCTAACTTTTGTTATTTCAAGGAATGCTTATTTTGTCGCACACATTGCTTGAATATTGGTAAAATTTATTTAGGTAAATTTGCAATTTTAAAGCCTTCTGTAAAAATAGACACATGGGACAGCTTTGCGGGAATATTTCATCTGTCCCATATAACTTGGTATTTTTTCATATATGTTAAGAACAAAGTTATGAATGTTTTTAGTCAACAATGAAGAACTAACTGTATTAGAACGATTTTTAAGATAAACTGAAAAATGCGGCAGTGGTCATCCCAGCCAGATTTCACCTATCTCGATTTTTTTATTGGCAAGCCTCAATATTTCAAGAAAATCTGGAATAAACGATAATCAAAGTGTAAAGGGATACTTGTCAGCATCCACTGTACGATCTACAGTAAAAGACCATAAGTATTTGATGATTGTGTAGCATTTACAATATTTCTTTTGGATATTTTATAAATTAACCGAAATCGAACCGAACCGAAATTTGAGAATTTTTTTGGTATTGGCGATGTCGTGGTAACCTTGGCCACCTCGCTAACTTTCAGCTACTCAGTTCAGAGTGACGGTTACTCAGTTGTCGCCAAAACCGCACCTACTCAGTTCTGACTAAACGGCCTTTACTCAGAACTGACTAACAGCCCTTTTCGCGACAACTGAGTCATGGTTACTCAGAATACGCGAATAATTCTGCAGCGGTTCTTGGCCACTTTTTTCATGCTAAAATAGTTAAAACCTGTATTAATATTCAGACATATGATGCATTGGATGATTTCATGAATAACAAAAGTCAAAATATTGTTCATACACCTTTATTCAAAAAAAAAATCCACAAACTTGTTCAATTTTTTTCGCCCGTGGGGTTTCGTCTCCCGAGCCGGGACCCATTATGCCGTACCAGATTTATCAGAACATCATCAGAACCCTGTAATATGAATAAAACCGTATTAATATCTAGAAATTACCTTCAAAATGAATTCACCATGAAAATTTTGCTGCTAGCAAACAAACCAAGTCCGACCGCCTCGCACAAACTGATCAACATTTATCTACTCAGTTGTTGCCTTCGAGCGCTCGAGTTCTCTGAGTGCCGAATTTCCTGACGTCTGAGTATTTTTTCCGCTGATATTTGAGTTCATTAAGATCAGCCGTCGGCTGCTTCATACATGTGGCGACGTCTGAGTAGGTAGCCGGGCTCTGAGTATTTCAAATTTAGCGAGACAGCCAAACAAATTGCTGCCAGCAATATTTATACGATAGAGTACCGCGTTCAAGGAATAATGGTTGGACATGAGACGAAAAATATACGAATAAAATCTCGCCTCAGGTCCAATCTATTAAACCAGTGCTTAATGATGAGAGAAATTTGACGTTTGAACGATTTTATTTAATCAGTCTTTCTGTCTCAGGTTCAGGCAAAGATTCAACTGATCCGAAAGCGCGCTTGAGTGAGTAGTTTAAGAGTGTGTCGTGGGTGAGTGAATTTCAATCTACCTTGATCTTAATCATACTATCTGATGGAAAGTTCCTTATTTTAAACCTGTTGTTCGGATCAAAAATTGAAGGCAGCATGGCAGCACTGGATTGTTGGCTAGAATCGTCTGATTCCAAGCGAATATTTCAAAAAGTGCATATCTACGCGCTAAAATAAAACTCTAATAGGTGAACCTCGGAACAGCAACTGTAAGGCATGCTATTAGAATCTAGTGACAAGCAACGGTAGCACTTACTGGAACGGACACTTGAAAACTTGATAACCAACCGGTGCATTTACATCGTCTCAAGAACGTCTATTGTTTCAATAACCTAGAAATTCCAAAATGTGGCAAATTGTATCAACTTTCCAATTAATTTTTTAAATTTTTTCTACTGTGACTGGAACAGCTTTGGCGAATGATTAATTGAAAAATACGGAAATCACACCACTTTTTATATTCTTTGTGATCATGATATACAACAAATAGCTTACTCAGGCACAAAGTGATTTTTTTCGAGCACTTAATAACTTATTTACAGCCTTTTCCCAAAAACATGTTTAAAAAAAATTCATCGACTTTGAATAACTTAAAAATAAATAATTTTAGCTGAGTATTGTCTGAGAATCATATTTGAGTCACATTTTAGCTTTCCAAAACCATCCATTTAGTAGAAATCGGTTGAGAAATAAGACAGTATTAGCGAAAAAAGTAGTTGTCGTCATTTAACCGCTCGTGGTATAAACAGGAGTCGAAAACCACAAAACTACGAAAAATTATTATAATTAAGTAATACTTGTACTTTGAAATAAAAAGGCCTGTAGTTATTTAAGAAAAAATAATTGGGCGTAATCATCATTTAAAGTTCATAAACCGTCATTTGACCGCCTCCGGTAAGTTTAGTGTTAAGGAAAAAATCCAAAAAAGTAAGAATATGTAGATTCCATTGTAAATTGATCAACATTAAATAACAAAATTCATTAAAGGTGTGGAAGAGTCATAAATTGAACGAAAATCTAAAAAAAAGATCTAAATTTAAGTCGCGCTTTTCTCGCTTGCTCGTTTTTCTGGATGAGACAATGTTGCTTGGACAATGTTGGCTTGGAAAGGCAGAACATATAATCGAAACGAAAAAAATTAATGAGAAATTGAAAGCAAGTTTGGTCCTGATATTTTCATGCTGATTGGATGTCCTGTTTCCTTTGTCAACATATGCATATTTTCAAGGATCCATTCCCAAATAACGTAACGTAGCTATCGTCAATCGTGTCAACCTTTTTTTTCTGAATTCTCATCATTTTTTGTTTTTTGCGAACTGTTTTCGCTTTATACTAACCTCACTTTGAGGAACTTCCATCTTCATTAACATCAACAAGCCATCACTCAAAGCTTGTCAAAAATATTTCCAAACGGTTGGCTGATGCTGACTGCATGCAAAATGACGCTGTTCCGATATTTGGGGGGATTTCATCTGACGAGAGAGGCACGAAACAAACACGTTGAAATCTTGTGTTCGGTTGAACAAATTAAGAACATTGTAGACGTAAGCATATTTTGGCTCCTGCGTGCTGCTGACATATGAATGAGGAATATTCTACTCTTAAATTGTATCGATCTTATACTTAAAGTTTCATGATTCAAAAACTAAAACTTGCTTCAAAATTAGGATTTTTTCCGTTCCGTCATAATGCCTATTTTGAGACTCTTCTGAATTTTAGGAGTGAATCTTTAATCATATTTTGAAAGTTATATTTGAATTAAAAATTTGTAAGAATTTCTAAATGTTTTGAATGATTTTTTTTCTTTTTGATAGGAATTTAGAAACGTTCTGAATTTAGAATGTATCAAGTTATTTATTAATCTAAAACTACGATTTTCCTATTGACTTTTTTCCTCAGATTCGAATATTGCGTTCTCAGTTCCACCAAAATTCTTTTTCCAGGAAAATAATTTAAAAGTATGTTCCTCGAAAGATCGGAAGAACACAATCTCGATAAGTTTGTCTTCGTCCTATATACATTTATTTTACATAGCTTCTTTTGATTTGTCAAACCAGCCAAAGAAATTTAAATTGCTTTTCCCGAGATAAAATCTGGCTACACCTACCGAAAAAAATCACGCCTTCAAAGAAACGAAAATCTTGTCAGGGTGTCGTTTGAAGGTGCAAAAAACGGAAATGTGAGAAGATGGGTAAGCTTTCCAAAGAGTAAATCTTCATGAAATTTTTGCTCGGGAACACCTCGCTCGTAGTTTGGAAGTAGTTTGCTCAACAAACCAGTTCAGGTTGACACCAAAACTTAAAGTTAGTAGGAGAGTAGCTGGCAAAAATGAAAAGATGCACAAGCGTAGGGTACTATACGGCTGACTAATAGCGACATAGTTTTCCCATCCACAGCACTTACAAATATGTTGACCTACCGTAGATATAGTTTCACAGAGTCTTGGAAAATTCTTACTGACAAAAGATGCTGCGCTATTTTTCACGCGAGATCTTATCATTCTAAATTGTTAGCACCGACTATTCGGATGAGGTTGGATCATATGCAACAGTACGACAGGGAGAAGGTTTTTGTTGAGCCATTTAGCAAAAAGGGTTTAGCTAAACGTTTACAAATTTTTCTCCTTCGTTTCATTTCAGCATCAACAATTTTGACAATTGCTTGTTTTTTCTTAGTATTAGGAAAATTATTATTTAAATCATACTTTGAGTTCTGAGACTGCAAATTGATAAGAATTGGAAGGATGGAATTTTAAAATTTAGGAACAGGAGAGTTTCCTTTATTTACGGAGCTATAAATAACAAAGCAATACTTCTCGAGTGTGCCTCTGATTTTAGAGATTTGGAATCATCAAAATGAGTAGTTCATCTACGTTACATATACTTTTAAAAGTAAAAAACTTGGTGTACGAATGTGTAACATAAAAATGTCCCATTAAATAATTAAATTAAATATGTTTAGGAGCGTAGATATGCTGGTGATGAGAAAAGGTGCACATAAATTAAAAAAAAAAAACAGAAAAACATCCCCAAACCTGAGTTCAATATTGACAACTCATGTTTGTGAAGAAATCACCCTTCAAGCGAAGAACTGGTTTTTCGAGGAATTTTTTATTTAGGCAAATTTGATTGTACTACATCTATCGTGGCAGATCTACGTCTCGGGGGTAAGTTCAAAGCGAAGAAGTGTTTTTTTTTCGGGGGTAATTTTTATTCCTGCTTCCTTCGTAGAAAGTTTCGCATATATGTATGTTGATGTAGCAAACAATTCCAACAACTTCTCGGTAGTCGAGCGGTTAGCATCCTTAGATGGTAATCACAGGGTTACTGCAGGTATGAGTTTGATTCCCGTATCTGCAATCATTTTAATTTTTTTTTTGGTTTCCATTTTATTGCAGTATCGGATTTTGGGAGATGAGTTCTCTTAGAAGAGATCAACTTTGGGCTGAGCCGTCAATAGTCAAACTTGTAGGGAAGGAATTTCATTCAGGTTGGTGGGGGAAGTTTTCAAGTTTGGATATTTTCGGGGCTCAGTGTGTGGTGAATTAAAGCTGGGTACCACTATAGAGTAATGACGTGGCGCAACAGCGGAGAGTTTGCGTTCACGGTGGAGTTTGCGAGCTGCAAAAAAAAACAACCCGGAAACGAAAAGAAAGAGAGTTGAAATCAGAGATGCCTGGTGGTTTTGG
The DNA here is from genome assembly GCF_029784155.1 of Uranotaenia lowii. NCBI lineage: Eukaryota > Metazoa > Arthropoda > Insecta > Diptera > Culicidae > Uranotaenia > Uranotaenia lowii. The sequence goes on from NC_073691.1 coordinate 119,251,210, forward strand.
CAAAAATCAGGACACTGCGATGAAAAAAAATCAACATTTTTCAGGACATCACCTCATCGATGAAAATAACAAGCTCTGCTTAGATTGCATAACTGAAGGCGAAATATGGATGCTAAAGACGCCTCAAATTATGCAACTGAAGCGAGAATAACCTAGACTGGCCTTCAGTTAATATCGAAACCTTACAATGGTCCAGTGTTATTCGGCAACTGACGATGCCGATTTCCAGGAGAAAGAGCAGTTTTACATTCAAATCCTTTTAGGCGACTTCAACGCAAAGATTGGCTCCGATAATCAGGACTTTGAGCGCATCAAGGGGCGCGATGGTCTAGGACAGATGAGAGAGAATGGAGATTCAAAAAGCAAGTTCACTGATGTTGGGAGAAAGTGGTAGAAATTTTGACATTTTGAAAATTTTACCATGCAAAAATGTTTTCAAGATCTTTGGGCGTTGTATTTTTTTACAGAACTGTCTCTATTTCAGCCATATGTGAAAGAAATATTGCTATTTTTGCATCACAGCATGCGAAACTACAACACGTGTTGTTAAAAAACTTGAAGGCAACAGATCTTGAAAATGTTTTTGCATGGCAAAATTTTGAAAATGTGCTGGAAGTGAAAAAATGTCTAAAACTTTTTCCCAACACCAGTAAACTTGCTCTAAATGTTGGTCTATAACCCTTTAGTCATAAAAGTCGAACACGAAATTATTGGGACACATTCAACAGGGCATAACATTTTTACCATTGGGTAAAAATCAACCAATTTTTGCACACTTTCTCATCGATGTGTATTGTTTACATGCTGTCAAACTCAAAGTCGTGTTTTTAGATTTAACGAAAATAAAGGTGAACCAACGCTAGTCGAGAGAACAATTTTTTTCCAAACACCTGGAATTTCCTGACCTATAGCTCCGGCAGTTAAGAAAATTGTTAAACATTCACCATTCAACCGTCTCCAGAATGTTGAAGCTGTTCCAGGAGCGCTTGATGTTGGACCACGGCAAAGGAGCTGGATAAAAACCGGGACCGGAGAACAAAAAGATAGAGAAAGGTGAAGCGGATGATTAAAGCAAATCCCAACGACTCAAGCCATGATTTGAAGAATGCAGAATGCAAAGAAGAGAGCTGGACTACATACATACAAGGTACAGAACTCTCCAAACCGCGATAAGCGGCAACAATCGATGGCTAAAACTCGGGTACGGAAGCTCTACGAAAAGATGCTGACAAAATATGGCTGCGTAATGGACGACTAAACGTATATAAAAGCCGATTTTAAGCAAATTTCGGGGTTAGAATTTTTTTCACCGGCAAGAGCAAGTTCGATGTGGACCAGGGGGGTGAGGACAAGAGAGACGCCCGTGGCAATGATGTCGTCGCGATGGTATCGAATATTTCGCACATTTCGTGCACCGTCGAACTTACAATATTGTTCAAATTGTTCAGGGTTCAGTAAAAGCTCAAATTTACTCATATAAACGTAACTTTAAAATTCTGCAAAAAACCATGGATGAGTTTTGAACCAATACAAAGCTTTTACGACCCCAGGGTTTGAGAAATGCTCCCAAAGTTCAGACTGTAGCCCCACACAACAGTTATTGTTCAGCCTCACAATCCATCGGGACGCCTTACAATCCGTCGGGACGGCTAACCATCATGACACGCGAGAATACACAGGCATCTCTCTTGTGCCCACTCCCCTGATGTGGACGACAAATTTAAGAAGAAGAAAATGTCGAAGTTTGCCTCCGAGTACCTCGTTTGGCAGCCCATCTGCTCTTGTAGACTGAGGAGTGAGCTTTTCGTGACAAAGGACACAGTAAATGGGGAGATCTACAAATCTGAGAGCCTCGAGGAGCGCCTTTTGTCGTTCTTGCAGTAGCATGACAAAGCTCCGCTATGTTGGACAAAATTGACAATTCTGTCCATTTTGTTCCAAAGGACCTGAACCCGCCAAACTGTCCGGAGCTGCGCCCGTTGGAGCAGTACTGGGCAATAATGAAGTGGGAACTTCGGAAGAGCAAGAAGTCAGTCAAAGACGAGAAGGACTGTAAAGACTTTGATGAAGAACATCAAGCAAGAATGCGTGTAACTTTGCTGCCCACAGTGGCAGAGTTTCGTTTCTGTGCAGTTTGTGTACATTAAGTTGTGAGTTGCAGAGTTGAGAGCAGCTTTTATCGCTGAATATGTGAGAGGGTACAAACCCGGACACATATTCAACATATTCAAATACCTAAAACCACTCGTAATCAACCGGAAATTCGTGTACCAGACCATAAATCGATCCTAGAGACCAAAGGCACCGAGGACAAGACACGATCTGGACGACCAAGGTCTGTGAGAACTCCAAGGTTGAAAAAGATTATACGAGACCGGACGTGCGCGCCGCTTGCGACGACTTTCCGAGACGTCTGAAGCTGGTTAGATCAGAGAAAGGTGATGTAATTCCGAGATATCGTCTGTGAAGTATCTTGATGAGTTACTGAATAAAGCTAAGGAAGTCAGATTCCGATTTTCTTCTTATTCTTTGAAATATTGAGATTTTTCTATGTGACCGGACTATTTTGTCACCCTGTATTGGTTTCCCATGATCACTCGTCTTATTGCAAAAACGAAATCACATCTTTGTAGCTCACAGAATTGTTTGTTGGCTTCCAAAGTGGCTGCTCCGCTGCCAAGCCAAGCCAAGCCTTGTCATTTGGGATAATTTACACAGAATTAAAAATTCAGAAATTATCATAAATTATTTATGGAATATGCTATTAGCTCCGCACTTCCGGACGGCTGCCAGACAGAGGAATTGTCTGAGCAATATGCAGGGCGTACGTTCTACGAGTAAAGAGGTCCTTGATGATAATGACGAAGGCCACGATGACAAAGTGATGCTTGGCGATGTCGGCATGAGGATGCGAGTGCTGCTGCTGGGAAGCCAAAGAAGGTTGAAGTGGCATGAAACACTGCATGGGGGAATATATCATTTGTGCTTCTTCCGCTCCTCAGATTCACCGGCTGGTTGCTTCTGGTAGACAAAGTATGAACGGCGAATTAATTTCTATACGATGACACACATTCTCAAAGTGCTACAACAACATGACTGTGCAAAATATGTGTGAAAACATAAGCTTTGAGGAACTTTTGCCCCCGTCCGTCCTACCTTCATCAAGCCGTAGCAGCCAGTAGTGCTTTCGTTGTTTTATTATGGGGAAAATAGCTTTGCTGTAATTAAGGCAACTCGATAATTACGTACTAAGTTTGGCTAATTGCTTTGGATAAATAATTAGCCGTGTAGTTTGAAAAAGCTAGAAGCTTTAACAAGAGGCATGCATTTGAGATCTTTCTAAGAATTCTAAAAAAATTTCTAAGAATCTTCAAAAGACAAATGTATGACAATTTTTATTTTTTAGAATGAGAATTAATGTTCGAAAATAATTTTTACACTTAATTGAAGATAAGACTCATTTTTTTTCTCTATTCAATTTTTTTCCTACTCCTACTAACCTGCTGACCTGAATGACTTATAAAGTTAAAGGGTCATTAATAAATATTATTATTATTATTATCCTACTTACCTTATTGTCATGATTTTTGTTCAACCGGTTTACCATATGCAATTCATATGTAGAATAATTAACATCAATAAATCTTTGTCAGCTCAGTTTACTGAAGTTCCAATAAAAGATTGAGGTTTTATAAAAAACCTTTTTTTGGTTACTTTTTTTTAATAAGAAGCTGAAAAAAATTTTGTTACCTAATTTTTATGTTTTGCAAATGTGAATCGGAAAAATTCAACGTTTTTGTACTTCGATTTTCTATTAAAAAGAATAGGTATTGGCTCCCAGATCCAACTTTTTTAGTATTTGTCTTGAAGAACAAGTATCCTTCGAGGATAACACCCCTGCTTAGTCAAAAATTTCCTGCAGATTTTTCGAATCAGCAATGAAAAAGAGAACTTTCCTAGTACATCAACACATTTTCGTGATTATGACGTTACAGTCTGTAGTACTTATTCTGTAGAACTTCGAATTGAAGAAAGCATAAGGGTGCTACATACGTTTAGGGGCAAATAATACTACAAAAATGTGACTTGCTTAAAACAAAAAGAAAAAAAATAATATGTTAGGATGGATGAAATTTTGAAATTAACCAACGCGTGCAGCAAAACAATCACTTTTCAGCATGGAATATGGAAACGAGATTTAAAAGGTGAATCTTTGATTTGCATTTGGATGCATTTCAGCCTAGACTGGTTTTTAGTTCCATTTCATGACTTTATACGAAAAAAATCTCTTTAGGTTGTTAATCAAAAATTAGGTGTATAACACGTGGTCTTGTGCGTATTCTGCTCAATATTCACTGTAATTATTTAAAATTTATGGAAATCTAGTAAAATATAATAAAATATTTATAGCCACGGTGAATTCGAATAAACCTTCTGTTTCAAAGAATTAAAGTCATTTTATTGAAATTTGCTCCTGAAAGATGAAAGGAAAGTTTCTTCGCCAAAAAATAAAATCAAGAAAATGTCATTCAAAGCCATCTGTTAGCGAGTTCTGATGAAAAAAAAATGACATGGGTCTTTTTACCCCGTTGGTGCGTCTTGTGCAGTTCTCCCCTACAGACCTAGATCAAATTTGGCACGGCTTAATTTCTGAACCGTTCTGACAAAAAAATTGCTAATTTTTAGTAATAAGTAAAAAATAGTTCGAAATTTTACTTAATTGGTCATTTCGATTGCGAGTTTTGCTGCCAGCTTTTCTCCATTATCTTTTGAATTATGAATATTTGAATTGAGTATGCTTACTAAAAATTATTATTATCCAGTATGATGGCGTTTCCGAGACCTGGCATTCTTAGCAAATACAATTCTAATTACAAATACCATTTCTTACGACATGAAAGCCGGCTTCACAAGTGCCGTGCGAAACGGAAAGCGAAGTTATATCTTCAACTTATTAGATTTCACAGTCACCACCGAATCACGGCCGCTTCTGGTTCCGGTTTTGGTAGAGCTAAAACTTTCAGGATGAGCATTCCAAATCCAACAGCAAGAGTGCCAACATCCGTCCATTACTAAGGCGGACGAAGCGAGGCGAGGCATTTCCAACCCCAGACAATGCCCAAATCTGCGGAAGAGATAAAGATAATAAAGTTTGAAATATTAAAATTAAATGGTTATTTGATAAGGATTACCCGACCGATTTTCCTTCCGTCTTTTCTTCGGCTCGATTTGGTTGGCTGGTTGGTCGGATTTGCTGTACCTATACATATTTTTTGGCACTGGCACAGGGATAGCCATCAATTTCCTACTGGTGTTTTGCCGATTTCATTCCGTTTTCGAGTTTCCCCGCTCGCTGCTATTCGGCATCCTTGGCATCACATTGTAAGCGGTAAAAATCTCGGATATAATTTTTCCGGTATTATGATAGGGTTTCCTTAAAGAAACATAATTGATTGTCGCATTTTTATCAAATTTTGAAGTTCAAGAATATTTGTAATCATAGCAACAGTCAGCATTAAACCATAATTTAATCAAACAAGTAGCTAACGCCTAAATTAGATTTTATCCGGATCAGGAGAGCATATCAAAATTACTACCGTAAACTTGGGGAACATTGAGCACTTTTCAATTCATTTTCGAATATTTTGGAAGGGGTTGTTTTTTTGTAACACTAAAATGTTTTAAAATACTACTGATGTAAGAAGTATAAAGCATCATTGAGAGCAGAATGATCACATGAGTGGCTACAACTAAATGTTTGTTACAAAACCCGATTTCATGTTTCGGGGTAAATTTGATCACTAAAGTTTTCACGTATCTCCACATCTTCAAAATGATGGTTTTGATGCCAATTAGCATAGAAGGCTTGAAATATAAACAACAGTATTTTTTTCGCTGGACTCCATTTAGGGGCAAAAATTATAAAAATTTATTAATATTTTTGGGCTCAAAAACAAATGAAATTTTACCTTCACCAATTCCCTAGGTCCTCCCACTGTTCCCATGTTCTATTTTCTTCAAACATAACCATTTGATGAGTTTTTTTTTTATCTATTTGTTCTATACAGGCTTTTTCATAGAAAATGTTAGTTTTTTTAATATCCAAAAATTATCACAGAATATCCATTGAAGAAAAGAAAATTAAAATTGTATTTATACAAAGGAAAAAGGTAAAACTTTCACATAAAATAACTCATTTGCTTCTAGATGCTATCATTTTATCAGGAGAGGTGTTTGTTAGTGAGTCTTCGAGAAAAAAAAGATAATTTAAAACTTTTAAGAAACATTTTGAGGGATATATAAAATCTCCAACTACAAATCAAATTCAGCCTATTTGAAACTCATTTTATTGGCTTTCAAACGAATAAAATAGTTTCCAGATAGTTTAACTTCAGACTAAATTAATGATGATTAACTGCCAAAATTTCTTGTTGATCGAAGTTACCCCGGTGATCTTAGTTCCTCCAGTTCAAGCCCATCTCAAAGAGATATTATTTTATATCTTCAGATAAAGCATTGATCTCGAACTTTCGTTTTGATTTTTATTTTATTTATTTACATAGTTTTCCGTCTCACGACATAACTTGATGAACATAATTTCTAAAATTCACTCGATCCATGGCAGCCGTTCTCGAATTTCTCGGCCATCCCACATTCGCCAGACCACGCTCCACTTAGTCTAACCAACTCGCTCGTTGCGCCCCTGCTCCTCTCGTTCCTACCGAATTGGCAGCGAACTCCTGTTTTGCAGGACAGTCGTCGGGCATTCCCGCAACATGTCCTGCCCAGCGTATCCTTCCAGCCTTCACCACCTTCTGGATACAGGCTTCGCCTTAGTTAAGCGAGCTCGTGATTCATCCTTCGCCTCCACACTCCATTCTCCTGCACGCCGCCAAAGATGGTTCTTAACACTCGTCGCTCGAATACAGACCCCGTTCGTTTTTGGCAACATGCCCGAACATTTTGTGTTGCCAAAATCGAATGTTGCCAAAACTGAACGTTTTTTTTTTTCTGAAACTTTTTTCACTTATTTTTACAAAATAACAATTTTTATTATCATTGACGTTATTTTAAGTCAATCTCCGACCATTTTTAGATTTTTTGTAGTTTTTTTTCTCATGTTTTTGATGCATTTTGTACTATTTTTGTTTTGTTTATAATTTTTGTTTTTTTTGTCATTTTTGCTGTTCTTGTCATCCTTCATCATTTTTTAGTTGATTTTGTCATTTTAAGTCTTTTGTTTATATTTGATTTTGAATTTTTTTATTTTCTCATCTTTTTGTAACTTTTGAGAACTTTATAAATTATATAAAAAACTTTTGTTTTTGTTGTTGTATTCGATCACCATTTCTGAACGTAAAAACGTATTTTTGGCGTTTGTCTAAATTACATTGGCCCTGCTATAGAGAAAACTAAAAGGTAATGTCGCTTCTAAAAACCGTTCGATTTTGGCACATGTGCCAAAATCGGATGTTGCCAAAATCGAATGTTGCCAAAAACGAATGGAGTCTGCACTCCGAGTGTGCGCAGGTCCTCCTCGAGCAATATCCATGTCTTGTGCCCGTAGAGAACAAGCGGTCTAACGAGCCTAATGTAGAGGTTACTTTTCGTTCGAGGGCTAAGTCTTCTCGATTGCAGTTGCTTGTGGAGTCCATAGTAGCAGGTCCGGTCGGTCTCGGATCCACTGGCCAGCATATACTTCGTCTTGGATGTATAAATCATTAATCCAATCCTTCCTGCTTCGCGTTTTCTGTAGATCTCCTCCACTATATTCTCCACTGTAGACCATCCGCCTGGTCGAAGCCCCCTGCGTTCCATCCATATTTGCCTTGATCAGTCTGGTCACCTTCCCGGGAAGCCGTTCTCGTCCATGATTTTCCATAGCTCGTCACGGTCGATCGTGTCGTATGCGGCTTTGCAGTCGATGAATAATATGAAATGAATGACTTCCCACGAATTCGTTTGCTTTTGGATTAGGATTCGGGACAACACCTTGTAGGCGGCATTTAGGACAGTGTTCGCTCTGTAGTTCTCACAGTATTATTTTTCGCCCTTCTTATAGATGGGGCATGTGAAATACCCCTCCTTCCACTCCTCCGGTAGCTGTTCTGTGCCCCAGATCAGGAACATCAACCGGTGTAGGCAATCGGCCAACTTATCCATTTTGATGAGTTCAGCTGCGATACCATGCGACTTGTTGCTATTCATCTGGCAAATGGCTTCCATAACTTCACTCATAGTTGGGAGTGGCTCCACCTTGGCTACGCCGGTCGTTGGCTACGCCCGGCATGTACCTTTTTCCCTACCGTGATCACCTCAGGGTTTTCCGTCGGTCAAATCATCACCTATCGGTGATTTTCCACGTTTCGACGTGGCACTACTGTCGCCGCCGTCTATCGCCCTCCTACACTCCTCGTGGAACCAGTTGTTCCTTCGACTTTGCTCCACATGCCCGATTACGTTCTTCGAAACGCCGCGCCGTTGATGGCTGTTTTAATGGTATCCCACAGTCCTCGAGAGGGGCTTCGTCAAGCTTGCCTTCTGACTGTTTTAAAAAAAGTATTTTTTTAATTCTGGAAAACTGTGGGTAAACGTGGGCCACCAATTCCAAATTGACTAGATAACGTGCAAAGTTTATGAGTTGTCCCGAAACTGAAATTTCATAATTCATTTAGTTATTATAAAGCAATTTCAGATGATGAAATGAAGAAGAGAATTGTGTATGATCGAATAGTTCCTAGTTTCTGGCTCGCGAACGTTTCTGCAAAATTCCTTATATCGGTTACCCCACTCTCTTCTACAAAAAAACATTTGAAAAAAATCCAGATGATGTGGAGCGACTGCTTTTATTTATCTGTATGTTGGCATCTGTATGTTAGTTTTATCTGTATGTTAGTTTTAGAATATTTTTCGTGCAATAACCAGATTTTTGAAAATAAATATTTTTATAACTCAGTTACCAGTCTGTGCTAAAATAGGTATACCATACGATCTCTTTTAAGAGTACATGTTTTCTTTTTCGATGGAGAAATGCGCGTAATCTTCTTTTTGTGAAATTTTACCAAATATTCTATTTCTTGTTGAAAAAAATATTCTCGGAGCGTGAAAGTAAAGCTAGAAAGCTCCAGATCTCCAACGCGTAGCGAAACTGAGTGGCCATTTCGAGTAAGGCAGCCGTTACCCGTTTATGGGTCCCATGGCGACGAACGTGTCAACATGTATTTTATTTTAGTACCTAAGTAATAAATTGAGCGCGGTAAGCGCCATTGAGTATGCAATAAGTTATCAATATGTACACAATTTAAGGAAATATTCTTAAATGCGCAGAAATCACAAATAATGATTGTAATTTACGATTTAATAAAAAGCTTTTTTTTAAATGGATTGTTGTATCATGTTTTTTGTGGTTTGTCAGCAAAACATCTAAATACTGCAATCTCTTCGAATTATCCAACTTTTGCACAACCTCAACAAATTGACAGTATTTGATTCAACTAAAATATCTCGGTTTCTAATTACAGTAGAACCCCGCTTATTCGAGGTAGTATGGGCCTCCTCAAATAATTCGAAATATGTACATCTTTATCGTTCTGTTTTGCATACTATCCGGGCGCAAAGCTCGATAATTAAATGGATCTTGTACCGAAGAAACCGGAGTTCGGATAGGTGGGGTTCTACTGTATATGGTTTCTCCTGACCTTTTCGGTAAATGATCTCAAAGTACTCTTTTTGGTGTTGCGGAATCTGGTAACCCTAGGATCAAAATGCAAATCAAAGATTTACCTTTTAAATTTCGTTTCCATATGTTGCAATATAATTTCAAAATTTTATCCATCCAAACATTAATTTTTATGATTTCGCTAGTAGAATTTTTTGTAGTATTTTTTTACCCCTAAATGTATGCAGCACCAGAGACCGACAAAAACACAAACACAACACAGTACATAACGTGCAACACAAATCCTGGAGTGCTGACACATAAATTTTTGTGTGCGACACTTTGGTTTGGCACAGCACTTCAATTGTGTTGTGTTGCATCAAATCAACACGACACAGTTCCCAGTTGTGTCGTGTCGAGGATAACACAGCACGCAACACAGTGTTGTTACGAGCAAGGCTATTTTTTCACCCGTCGCACTTGACTGGACAGCATTTCTCCGTTTTTCAATGGCGAAGCTGTGTCGTCAACTGTGTCGCATACTGTGCTGTGTTGCGGCCGACACGCAACAAAAGTAGATTAACACAGACACAGCACAGCTTCGTTTCGGAAGTGCTGTGTCATCAAATTGTGTTGCACTTACTGTGTTCGTGCTGTTTTCGGTCCCTGTGCAGCACCCCTCCTGCACTTTTGACAGAAAAAATGTTAAATTTAATTCGAAAAAAAAACCCAAAATTACTGCAATTGGTGCTTTTTGTGTTATGACATCATAAATATATCAAAGACTATAAATTTCCGAACGTTTTCGTTTGATTTTTCTTTATCGTCAAACTGTGCCAAATAATGCTTAAATGGAACAAACCCAAATTAGTTTTAAAAGGATTATTTTATGTATTATCATTTAAAGTTTTATTAACAATTTCATTACTTAATTTTCTGTACTTTTGCCGTAGCTAGCGTACGTAAATAAATTATTGCATAAAATTAGACGGGTGATCTGCTGTAGCTGTGGACTGTGGTTGCTGAATGGAAACCCTAGCACATCCACTCCTACGGTTTGCCATAAGTTCGCAACTGTTAAAAGTGCGCCGGCTTTTCAGATTTCTTTCGCGAGCAATACATTTTGTTTGCCTAATTTAACGAAATTTGTGTTACGTGTCGGCTGGATAGATTAGAAGAGCAAGGCTGTAGGCAAATCTGCCGTCCGACTCAGGGAAACGCTAATTTATGGCTATCACTCCCCACACAGCTTTCGAGTGGATTCAGTTTTCCAGTGAAAGCCTCCTTCCAAGTGGCATCTACACTGGGCGAACCGAAACGGCCAATTATTAGACGATGAGGCGAGTATTTTATCGTGATTTAGAGAGGCATTGCTAGTGTAACAGCTGGTTCAGTGATAAGTAATAGCCTCAAAAATCCGCGAGCGACAACTGATGATAAAAATGCGATGTTTTTTTTTAAACTGGTTTACAAGGATACTTAATCCTTGGGGACGACGAATTCGTTCGAGTTAATTTCGAATTAAAATTGGTCGAGATTCTTCTTAGTTGAATAAAATTAAAGCTTAGATTACATATTTATTGGACACATTCCGAGCCGTGAAATCCTTTTTCCTGACCTTTTCTGAACTGTTATCATTCTAGGAATCAATCAATTTACTTGAGAATGAAAAGATAGTAGAAAACGGTTGCAAATTGAATTTCCGTCAAAATGAACATAATTTCGTCATTTAAAAATTTAAGATGTTTGTGTTGGGATCGATTACTTTTGTGTCGTGAATTCACGCTAGAATTGACCATTTTCGATTTCAATACATTCCACTTTGATTTCTTGTTCTCTCTGCACACAAAGTTTTCGAGGCCTAAAATTAGCAAAATTTTGCTCAAATTTGACCAGCTTAAAACTTAGCAATCAATTTAGCAAAATAGCAAAATGGCAAAATAGCAAAATGTGTCCTGGCTGAATGTTTACTAATTTTATAGTAAACAAAAATCTTAGTTTGCTTAAATTTTCGCAAAATTTATATATCTAACGTTTGCTAGAATTTGAGTAAAATCCAAAATTAAATTATTTTTAATGAAGGGTTTTTATTTTCAAATATTAAAAAGTGAGACTAGACTTTTTTTTTATCTTCTTTTCTATTTTTGTTCGCATCACTCCGCGGGTTTCGAAAAGTGTTCTTGAAGCTTTCACTATTACATTATGATCAGTGGTTACATCTTCGCCAATGAAATCTGAAAAACAGAAATAATAAAATTTAGTGTATTTTATATTTCGAAGAATAGAAATTAAACTGTAATAGGTAGACAGTCCATTTTTTTTGTTAGTTGATAGTAAACACACTGACCACCAAAGGTAAACCACACATACCACCCGGCGGAACCACTACTGTTGCTTCGGGGTTCGGTTTTGCGCTTCACACTTTTCTCCTCCTTTCTCGGTATCGTGTACCGGTATGTGCGGCGTTAGGATTCCGCAACTTTTCCACTGATTACTGAACCTATATCCGTTCCGCTGGAGGAAGAATGGCTACTTCTGCAGCATTCCCTCCCACGAGCTGCTGTTGATCCTGGAAAAGTTCGGAAACCTGATTAGTCGATGCCGATTTGATTTTCTCTACTTTTTTCCTTTTAATAGTATCTACCACTATTGTATGTACTACTTACCAAATTCAAATTCAAATAAAACGACGAAAAACCAAGGAGCGGAACAAAAATGTTTTACCTGCGCGCGGTGCAAAATAAAAACAAGAATAATCTAACAGGTTTCCGCCTGTGTCGCCTTTCTGAAATTTGAGCACAAAAAGAACGCGGTTAGGACACAGGCTAAAAGTTTGAGTCCATGCTACTATAAATGCTAAAATTAGTAGTAAATTGGTTATTTTTACTCAAATTGAGCAAAAGTCATGACAATTTGGGAAAGTGCTAACTCAATAGTAAAAAAAAACTTTTGCTAACGGAAAGTAACAGCTCATTTTTGCTAAGTGGAGCCTCGAAAGTTTTGTGTGTGGGTAAATATGATATCGTTGTCTTCAAATAATTTGTAGAGAAGACAATTACCCACAATTTGATGTGAGTAACTTCTCGATTGAGCAGCAACGAGCAAAGTTATGCCTCTTTAAAATTGTGACGTGAATTCACTCAGTTCAAACACAACAGGGTAGTGGACTAAATTCACGTCACGAAATTCCAAGTTATTCTCAACCATTTTTGACAACCTTCAAATCTTAGTACACTTTCAAAGGTGAAATTTTGTTATTCCGACTTGCACAACAATCAATTTTCAGTATCATTTCCTAACTTTATTCTTTATACTTTATTCTTTATTGGAGGGGAAAAAGCCCATATAAGTTGGATTGGATCCCTCTCATATGCGCGTAAAAACCCTCATCTTTTGCATCAACAGATTACAATTTAAATCCAAATGCAGTGTTCGGCACAAAAGCGCTATTCCGCTATTCGCTAGTTAGTCCGCTAACTTTTCGTTAGCGGTTTAATTTTGCCGCTAAGTTTAGATCGAGCTAGCGAATTAAATAGTTTCGCTATTTTTTGGTTCCGCTAATTGAAGACCGCTAACTCCCATATATTTGTATCAATCCCTCGAATTATAAGTGACAGAATAAACTTTTGTCATTAATCAAGTTGAGATAACATGGGGATCATTATGATTGCTTAATTGAATTAGTTGAAAGAATGTGTACTCGAGTTAGAGCAAAGATGTATTAGGTGTCATTTTTCATTCTTTTAGCACTTTTTTTTGCAACATTTGCAGAAGAAGATAACAATAAAAAGTGTTAAACAATATAAAACTATTTTTAACATCCCTTCAGAAACATTTGTTTTCAAATGGTTGAGATATTTAAAATTAGTTTTTTTTTTTAATTGTAATACGCAGAGTGTTGGTAAAATTCCCATCTTTGACTGTTTTTGTTTTGCTCATACAATTGTATGAAAATTTGATAAAATTTATCTAATTTTAAATTAAATATTTGAAATATTATTTATCCCCCCTCGAAGCGTTGGAAAAATCGAGGGACGGAGCGGCGTGACAAAAAAGAGTTTTATATTTGTTCCTTTATCTTGGTAAACAGTTAGAAATTAGCGCTTTAAGCTTAAAGCGATAACTTTTTCAGCACACTTAGCGTATTTTATTAGCGGTCGCTAACTTTGAATGAGTTGGCGATCTAATTAGCGGCGCTATTTTTTCAGTTAGCGATGCCAAACACTGTCCAAATGTTACATCGAGTACTTAAAATTAACACACCTTACAATCTAGCAATGTTTGCACATTTAAGTATAGATAAGCCTAAATTACAAAAGCTCTCTGCGAAATTTACGTTTTAATGTGTTTCGGGATAAATGAAAATCAAAAGCTGACGATACGCGATTGAACGTTCTAGATATTCTAGCAAGTGGTGCATTTTGACCGTAATTAGTAGAAGCATGTGGAAGGACCAGGAAAGATTGAGAACGAAGGTTTCTGGGCCTTACATTAAAATTTAAACTATCTAAAATTTGAGGACAATCAACATTACCGAGAATTATGTCGGATGTGAAGGATGCATCTAAGACAGCTCGACGAGAAGACAAAGTATAAAGTCCTATAAGATTGCATCTGTCTTCATATGCAGGAAGGTTGATGGGATCGTTCCAAGGTAAGTTGCGGGGAGCGAAGCGTAAAAATTTGCGTTGGATCTTCTCGATACGTTGAATTGAGTTGTTATAATAGGGATTCCAAACAATTGAACAGTACTCTAAATTAGAGCGAACCAGTGCGCAGAAAAGGGTTTTAAGGCATTGAATATCTCTGAAATGCTTGGTTATTCTGAAAAGGAATCCTAGACATTTGAAAGCTTTGGACGACATAACTTAAAATTACTACTGTTTCTCTCAATCTTTATTTGAAGATTCACAAAAAAATCATTTTTACTTCAATTTTTTCATTTGAAAATAACAAACTTATTAAAAAACCAACTAAATAATGTTTGATTAGTAAAAATCCGACCATCTCACTATGGGGTTTGAGGCGGCAAAAAGACAAAAACTGAACTTTATCGGATCGCTTTTTTATTTTTACTAGTTAATAACTTAATATTTAACTAAGAAATTCCCTGTTTTTCAACTCATTATCTTGAATACTGAACGCACCACAGACATCAGACTTTGGAAAATTGAAAAATTTTTATGATGAAAAAAAAAATTTGAATCACATATATTTCTATGGAAACCATTTTTTTTTTAATTTAAAGTACACCATATGAAAGCTTATATTAAAAGCTATCATTTGAACCGTTCAAAATTTTTACACTCTAAATTGATCTATGATAAAAATGAGTAAATAATTTTTTTTTAAATCAAAAACTTTAAAGGCTTGCCAAAAAAAAATCCCCGCATTTCCCCATACTCTTTTCACTATCAAGAACTATTTTCAAGTCCTAAAAATATAATGAAAGAGGTTCCAGGCACCTTAAAGCACCGTTTTTCGAGTTATAGTCAAATAAAGCTAAAAATATCATGCAAATGGGTAATTTTTACCCATTTATGAGTAAAAATTCAACAAAGTTGATGTTGGTTTGTCAAAAATATGTTTCTCATGATTGATCAATCATTTCACACATTTTTCTCTTGAGTTTCATGAAATGTCTTGATGTTATTTATCATTTAATGATCGATTAGTCTAAAACCTGGTTTTCAAAAGATATAAAAAGTTGGGTCAAAAATAACCAAGCATCGTACTTTAAAAGCTATTTATGCAAAATTCTTGTTGGAATTTATTTTAAGTTAGTTAAAATAGTAATTTTCATACAAAATTTTCAAAAATAACAAAATAGTCCAAAACACCTAATCATACTTTTTGCCGCCTCATTGTATGGAGCTGCCCCATAGTGCATCTGGAGGGTCAAAACAGGAACATTTTAAAGCATATGAGCATATTTCCTTTATCAAATTTTACAAATAAAAAACAACACTAATTTGCGCTTCCCAGCTGGATTTCATCAGATTTCTATCAAATTTAGTGTTCCAGAATCGTCTCATCATGTTCAAAGAAGATCTTATTTTATTTGGTTATAAAATGTTAAATTTTCCCGTAAAATTAAAAAGTTTCCTTTTCTCGTGACTCATTTGCGTCTGTTTTTGTTCACTTTTTAAAACAACCTCATCGTATATAAACAAATTCTTTTTTTCTACACTGCAAAAAAAAAATCACATTTCGGATGTATGTTTCTCAACATATATGTCTTCCAAATTGCTCTACACTTAGATTTGATTCATATGACAATCATATGTCACACATTAAATTCATATTCGAAATTTTCACGTTTCCAATATGGTCACCCTGAAATTTGTGAGTCGTGCAAACTAAAACACAATAATTAGGTGAGCAATACTCAAAAAAGATAAGAACAGTGGATCCTTATCGATCTTTTCTATTCTCCCCGTAGCTACGCGTAGGAAGCTGACTACTGCATGAGGAAATCTGATGTGGAGCGAATGTCGAGGGAAGAAGGTAAGTTAATCAATTAATGAATTCTAGCAAGATTGAAGATGGTTTTTTTTATTTTGCAGGACCAGGATTCTGGTGTCCGTCGAAGTCGTCGATCAGGTATTCCAGGAGAATTATTTGGACATTATGAAGCTAACGGGCCGC
Organism: Uranotaenia lowii; assembly: GCF_029784155.1. Lineage (NCBI taxonomy): Eukaryota > Metazoa > Arthropoda > Insecta > Diptera > Culicidae > Uranotaenia > Uranotaenia lowii. The sequence continues at coordinate 119,267,516 of NC_073691.1, forward strand.
CCGGAAATGATCTATTTCCAAAAGATCTCTAGTTTTGTCGTCGTTATGATGCGGGATGAAAAACAGATGTTTCCAAAATGTCTTGATCAGTGTTCCGAAAATCAATCAAAACAAACACTCAGGATGCCTTTCCTGTTGGAAACATTCTGATTGTATAATGGGATAGCGCCGCTCGCAACTGCTTCGCCTGGCTGGTATGCAATCTCGATCAGCGCTCATATCAGCTATGCAAACCGAGTCGCATCAATCAGAATCATCGGTTTAGCAAACATCGCATATCGGAGATGAGTGAGATACAAACTGATCCATTCTGAATGTAGCTCACTCAGTATCTGCCTGAATTATATGAAATTCGAAATATTTTTTTGCAGGACGAGAAAAATTAAACAGTTGTGCGGGACACCATAAATTCTCAGTAGTTTTAACGTGACGGACAACAGTTTAATAAGAGAACTTGTAAAAATTGAAAAACACGGCGAAAATGAACATCTTTCCATCACAAACACAACTAAAATTTGATTTTGATCATACTGATGTTAAAAAACGTTATAACAAAAAATTAATTTATTAATTTGCTATGTATCAAATCAAACAAAATACGCTAATGATCGGCTTCAGGTATCACTCACTCACTGCCTGGTCCTTTCACTCCTGATCGAAGACCAACATGATTCGCCATATGCATTGCGCATTGGTGAGATTCCAATTTGATGATGGTGCTGCACTGTTTTGACAACAAGCATCGTGCGAGGTGATCTGTATTTCAGCGATGAATTGAACGATCGATGATCGGGTAGGTGCAGTAGCAATCAATAACGAAACCCGACCGCTGTACGTTCAGGTACAAAGTGCAATCAGGTGCGAAAATGAGTGATTTTCGGAACACTGGTCTTGATGACCGAAACCATTTATTTTCTTTTTTCGTCCGAAAAACTCTTTCGAACAAAAAACGCCTTTTAGTAGGCAAGTATGAAAACGCCTCAAAGTAGGCAAGCTTTTGAGTACAATGCAGGCTTATAATACTTAAGTGTGGAATTTTATAACTTTTATGTGATGCATATAAAAGTCATAATCTTGAATTCTATTTGTGTGGGCACACGTTTTCAAAATGGGAATCACATTGAAAAAATCTTAAGGCTATCACGAATTCTTAATATTTGTTTTTTTTTGCCGTGTCCATAACTAAGCAGAATTTGTTAGCTTCAAAACGTTTTAAAAAAATCCAAATCAAATCAATCCACACATTTAAATTAATAATTTTGTAAAATTTGTCAACATTTACACTTTTTTCAACAAAAAATTTAATTTTCAAAATTATATAAAATATGTTCAAAAATTCTTCTCTTTTTTTCTGTTGGGCTTGTATGATTTGAATCATCAAAATTAATGACAAGTTTGAGATTTTTTTGATACGCGAACGGATAAAAATTACTTGTGTGCGATACAAGCGCGTGGAATGTGTCACTGGCATAATGTATGCTTTAAAAAGGATTTTACAAGCTCTTATACCTCCGTAACACTAGGATGGTCCTTCACGTTCGCTTTGAAATTCTTTACAAAATGCAGCTCGTCGATTGACTGAGCAAAACATCAGTCAAGTTTGAAATGCATATTCCTTAAGGAATCAAAAATTGCAACTCGAATACCTATAAAAGTTTATAGTTTTTTTTAAAGGTTATTGGGGCTCAAAAGTACGAGATTCTTTCAATCAATACTTTTTGAATCAATCCATTGCAAAACATCATCTCCAAATAATAAGTGTTATGGAAGCACATTTCACCACTTCATCACTGTCCCTGTTTTGCAGAAAAGAAAGATGAAAGATTGATGGGAAGCTTAAATAAATAGCAAAAAAAGCTACAATAACAACAATGCTGCTTGCCAAGGAAAATTGCAACCCGGTCTTGGCAACCTTCCGGGGCAGCTGGAAACGATGATGTCAAAATTTCTCCCTTTCCATTGGACTACAGCAAGAGACCAGCCGGAGTCTCCGGTGTACAAATATGAATGCTCTTAACAGCCGTCGTCGTGAACTTCGTTTCCTTTCAAAATGTATCTCTCAGCAAATACAGACTTCTGATCGGTAACAAAAGTTTACCGTACGGAACGTCACTTTTGGATGGTTCATTTACAACTTTTATATCAAACGTCTTTAACTGCCAAATTACAAACCATTTAAAATCCGAGGATTCATCAGGCCGGTTTAATTCAGGCAATTCAATTATACCCAAAATACTCTGAATCAGATTTTTCACAAACCTAAGAGTTCATATTCATCTTTTTGTCTTTAGCCCGGTTTACAGTTCGAGTGAAAATGAACGTGGAAAAATCTTATTGTCAATAACTTAAAAAAAAAACGCGACACAACGACAACATAGCGGAATCGATGGGGATGGTTGAAAGATGAAATTCCAGTCGGAATCGTTCCTAAAAACCTTCTACAACTGTTTTTATTTCGTTTCCCCCGGTTTTCACCGCGGAAACTTCATCATGGCGGGGGAATCGGAATAAAAAATAGTTATATGAAGTCTTATCCTAGTTTCGTTGAAATGTTGAGTAATTGATGAAATAAGATTTTTTATGTTAATTCTCTCTTCTCGTAAAAATAAGCCTTGGGTTAGCCAGGTGGTAGATTCCTTTTTTTTCAACGCACGGCGGCAACCGCGTCCCCTTAGCCACGGTCTCCTTCTTAGAACATTTTCAAGGAAATAAACTTAGCATCTCTGAAAACATGCCAGATTATAAAGGAGACTTAAAAAATCAATTGGGGGAACAAAACACATGAGCAACATTTTCATGTTTTCGCTAACAATTTTTCCTAACAACTTTAAATTTTACATTTTTGAGCCTACCTATTTATTTATTTACACAGTTTTCCGTCTCACGACATAACTTGACGAACATAATTCTTAATTTTTTTTTTTTAAATTGCGACCCAGAGATGGGTCTTGACTCAAACATTCAGTCAGCGAAACTTTTTTTTTGTAGAGAAATGAATCCAACTTAGATGAAAGCCTGAATCATAATCATTTTAGAAATAGACCAAGAAAAATGATTATGATCACATGGGAGAACTATTTCCTTCATTCCGATAGACATCGACACTCAACCAGTATAATATTCATACGCCAGGTTGGTCTCCTGTAGTAGAATGTTAATACATGGGCCCGGAGAGGCGCAAGATGTGGGTTCAAGTCCCACCGGGAGACAAGGCGAATTTTTCGCATGTTTTTCAACATCGATTTTCTCTTATCTAGTCCCTGAAATTTCATCTAAGTTGGATTCATTTCTCTACAAAAAAAAAATTCCTAAAATTCACTCGGTCCATGGCAACCGTTCTCCAATTTCGCGGACACCCCACGTTCGCCAGATCACGTTCCACTTGGTCTAACCACCTCGCTCGTTGCGCCCCCGCTCGTCTTGTTCCTACCGGATTCGTAGCTTCCGAAAAGTACTGGCGAACGACAGTATTCTTGCGAACGTCGCAAGTGCACCACGTGAAAGCTTTTCGAATATTTCTTCCCCGACAGTTCTAAAAGGAGCGGTCGTGCGATGTTCAGCGAGGCCTCGTTTTACCTCATGCGAAAGTTTGTTCGTGGGTATGAAAGTTTTTTAAGCTTCGTGACAGTTTTGGGAAAATCTTCGTGACAGTTTTCAATGCGTTGAATCTCGCATGACAGTACTACCACAGACAAACAGACGGGACACTCTTTTTTCGTTCTTCGCAAAACTGTTCCGAAGCTAGGCAATGTCGCCACAAGAGTGCACTAGAATCACTAAAAAGCAAATCTAAGTTTTCATCATGATAGCTGTGATTATGATGGTATATTCATCACCATGGTGTAACGGTAGTATGTTTATTTCCGTTTGTTTTTATCCAGTGAAATTTTTATTCCCGGTTTAGGAGAAATCAATTTTTAAGATATAATATTGAAAAATATACCGAAACAATCAGCAGAAATTATCAGACCAGTACATCAGTCAAAGGCTCATTCGATTGGTATGTAAAACTCCCTGGCTTCGTGCAGGACCGAGCTTCTAACAGCCAGTACATTTGTATTTTAGGAGCTATTTCCCTGAGAGTTGTGCAGATGAGTGGGTCGTATCCCGTTTCGCGAATGATGCATTTTTTCACAATTTAACGTTGCTGGAATAACAAATAATTCTTTCTTAAGGCTGGAAGGCTGTCGTACTGTATGCTTTTAGGAATCGTAAATTCAGCGCCAATGTTCTGCAGCTGTTCCGGAGATGTTGCGTCACCTAAGACGACGATAAAATTCCGACGACAACGGTTGCCCGGACCAAGGGTAAACGCCTCCAGAGACTGCCGAAGATCCGTTCGAAAAACTGACGCTATTACGGAACGGTTAGAATCCGGGAGGAAGCGAATTTATCGTGGATGAGCCAACATTTTAACAGATGAAATATTGAAATAAAGTTTAACCTATGAAACTCTTGAAGCATTGTAATGTAACCCTCAAAAATTATATTCAGAAAAAAACTCTAAAACTTGACAGATTTAAATCCTGTTAAAATGATAACTATTTTTTATATTATAACACAGATTAATTTTTCATAAAAAAAACCCCTGAAATTTAAGGCTGTTTACATAGTTCTCAAAAATGTTGAAAATCTGATAAGAAAAAATATGAATAAGCTTTTATAATTCAACCTGAGGTCTCAAAATTAAATGGAAATCAAAAACAGCTTGTTCTCAAATGATAGTTGTATTTTAAACAAAATCTTTATTCACAATTTAATTTGAAGTAGTTCCATTTGATAAACACTAAACGGTTTCGGCTGGAGCAATGTTCACGACGGGGTTTACTCACACTCAAGGGGTTACCTATTCCGGGACGATAAAGCTGTTAATTTTTATTATGTGACTCTGCAACATAAAATTGTGATTTGAATAATTTTGACTACGCATACGAGGCAATGGTTAAAATCAATCCGGTTCCAGAGAATCTAGCTGTGATGGATGATGAAACTCCGTTTTCCTTTCCTTTTACTGTGCTACTCCGTCCATGAAGTTTCTGATCCTCGTTATCCTCGTAAAACCTTCCGTTTCAATTACAAAATTCTTTGAAATAAAATGTTCGATCACAAGCAAAACATCAAACCGAGAAGAAAATTGACAAATCTTCAACGCAACGAAAAATTTGTTTGTTTACATTTTTTTCAAATTTCACAATATCGTAGGCTACCTCGATCATTTCATTTTAGACAAAACTGTTTGGTAGGCAATACCGACACAAGATGGCAGTGTAATCTCTTGCGAAAATTTGGACTATTTTTCTTCCTGTGTCCTGTGTGTCCAGTCTGTTTGTCTGTGGTACTACCTACTCCGTCCGACTGTAGCCGATATTCGCTTTGGATTATCATCCACGCTCGGGCCGAGTTAATTTCGAACGAGCGTATGTATGAATTTCTTTCTCGCTTAAGCGGGGGAGGGGGGGGGGGTAATCACCCCGATCACCCTCCTCCCTCCTCATAGGACCCCATAGGATAGAAGGTAATCATATCGCCTAACCTGCACCGGCACCACACATCGCGTTTCGCCTCGGTCGTATGCTCCTGCTCGATGGCTCGTTCGATCTATTCGAACCGAGCAGCAGCGCATACGGCCGGGCATGGGTACGGTATGGGCACGACAGTCAACCGTGACAGTCCTGCCCAAAACTGTCACGCGCTGCAGCCGACAGTTAGATGAAATTATTTTAGAAACAGGGGGCCTGAAGGGTTCGCTACAGCTTAAAGCACCACATTTTCGGCAGCGCAAGCTTTGAGCCGATTGTTCAGATACAGCCTGCGTTCACGCACGTGTGTGATGTAGCCGAAGCGTTTCGATTCGTTACCGACGGTACAGCAGCAACCGAGTGGTAAGGAAAACCGAGACAGTTTGTTCGACAAGAAAAAGGCTGTCATAGCAAAGCTGTATTTTTCGGAAGCCTGGTCCGGAATGCTCGCAACATGTCCCGCCCAGCGTATCCGGCCAGCCTTCACCACCTTCTGGATACTGGGTTCGCCGTAGAGTCGCGCGAGCTCGTGGTTCATCCTTCGCCTCCACACTCCGTTCTCCTGTACGCCACCAAAGATGGTTCTTAACACTCGCCGCTCGAATACTCCGAGTGTACGCAGTTCCTCCTCGAGCAATATTCATGTCTCGTGCCCGTAGAGAACAACCGGTCTAATGAGCGTCATATACAGGTTACACTTCGTGCGAGAGCTAAGTCTTCTCGACCGCAGTTGCTTGTGGAGTCCATAGTGGGCACAACTTCCGCTGATAATTCGCCTCCGGATCTCACGGCTGATGTCATTATCTGCGGTCACCAGTGAGCCGAGATAGAAAAAGTCTTCGACTATCTCCAGCTCATCGCCGTCGATGGTGACCTTGTTATTACTGGACAAGCAGGTTCGGTCGGTCTTGGATCCGCAGGTCAGAATGTACTTCGTCTTGGACGTATTAATCATCAACCCATTCCTTTTGAGCCTACATCGATGTGTTCAGATCCCTTCAAAACCTCATCATAAATTTTATAAAATTATTTTATCGACTATTCGGTTAAATTTTATATTCTTTGAGAAAGAATTTCTAAGAATTGAAAGATTACAGACGGACAGAAGATTGGAATAAGGTGAAGTTATTGAAAATGAGCGGAAGGTTAATTTAAATTTGAAAATCTCTTCATCACATTTCATCTCTTTGTTCCTCACGTGCCCTTTACTTTGCAGTGGTAGATACAGATAGAATTGTAGCTACCAGGTAGATCCCGGCAACGATACAGGATTTGTCTATGTATCGTGTGACCAACATCTATTAAGTAGTGTTGGTGAATCTCGTTTTTAATCTTTTCCATCAGATTTAAGCGTTTTTGACTTGAGAGCATAGGAGATAAAAGCTCGAATCTGAGAAAAAAGCTCAAATCTGAGGAAAAAAACTTAAATCTGAGAGATGTGCTCTACAAGGATTGTATATCGTTGCCGGGATCCGAATTTACATTACTTTTTAACAAATATTCACCGTAGATTATTATTTTTATGCTAGATTTGATGGCATTGCGGTGAACGTTACGACGAAAATTCTTGATAGATGAATTACAGATTGAAAATGAAATTACGGATAGATAAAGCAGATGCTTAGTAGGAGAAAATTCACAGATGTTGAAAATGAGTCAAGGGCATATTTTATGGAAAACTTCAAAGGTCTGTATTCATGATAAACTGCACTCCAAAATTTTGAATAAAACACATAGTTTTGTTTACATCTTACCGAACAGCGCCTTGAGAGTAGGGCGATTTGTCCATAAATTTATTTTTTTCGGATATTTAAAATTAAACAAATCTTCAGTATACCATAAAAAAACAATTTACCACAGTTTTTCATCAATTGATAATTCAAATGTATCATTTGACCAATCAATAAAATCAATGGTGAGGATGTTTTAAGCAATCATCTTGGTGTAAAAACCTATTTCATTTGATTACTTTTAACAACTTAAGTGAAGGATAGCCACCACAAAATTGAATTTGATTGTTATTCGTATTTAAATGAATATCTGGAATTTTTTTTTAATTACAAGGTATTGGTTTTAAGAACACATTTGTGTTAAAAGAATCCACTAAAAACTTCGCAAAACTCCAATATTTTTTTAAAATATAGTCGCTGGCCCCGCAAGGGCATTATGGGTAGAAGTACCCTAATCATGTTAGCCGCTCAGATTAGCCACAGTTGCAAAGCTGAAAGCTCTCATTCTCTATTTTGTCGCTCCGAGAATTTCTTTTGGCCCGGCTAGTAAAACTACCAAAATGAGCGTGGCGACGAATGTTTTAAAGTTAACTAATGTATAGAAAACAGTTGTCTGCTCATGTGTATATAGTTTTAATACACATATTTGTCGAAATATATGAAAAAAAATCAGTATTCTGCATAGTAGACGCATACAGCCAGCTTCTCCCCTATATTGCTATGTGGTCCGGAAAAGCTCTGCGAACGGTACGGAACATCCAAAACGGTAGCTCGCCAAACGTCTTTGCTATCTCTAATCCCAAGAATCGCACAATACATCATTCGAGGTGTGCAAGTTGGTTCATAAACTTCCGGTCTCGTTGGGCGAAAGATTGTCATTCTGGGTTGCGTCTCTCGTTTTACTTTTTCGTGTACAATAAACTTTTCTTTGGCCCCGGCGTGTTTTGCAATGGAAGAATCGCGAGCATTCGGCAATAATGGAATGTACACAAGCACACATACATTTGAACATGTCACTCCACTTGTAGCTTCCATTTCCGGCCAAACGAGTACGCTGCATTATTGCCATTTCAGGACACAGCTGCATGTTTTGGATGCAATTTTTGATATATCCAACATGGGACGAAACCCTATTGTTGCATTTTACCTTTTGCTTACAATCGCTTCTGAGTTTTGTTCAAATTCAAAGTATTTTGGTGGAACACACAAACATATTAAAGCATTTTTTCCGAAACATTAGGGTGAAATCTCTCTGTACAAATCTTTGATGAATTGATGGAAACCTTAAAGTATGAAGAAGCTTGAAGCTCATAGAAAAATGATTCTGTACTTCATAATTGGTGTCAGGTATTTATACACAATACTTTTTGTGACAATATAACTATATTGGTCGTCAATTGCTATACATATTGGATTCATTATTATAAAAGATGTTTAAATAACTTTATAGGTACATATAAGTTTTTGAGCAGAGAAAGTCCATGGATGCTGATGTTTGTTTTATCAACAACATACACAAAAACCATATTTCAAGCATATTTCGAATTTTGCAATAAAATTATTCATAAACGGTTGAAAAAAGTGTTAATAGACATTATCTTCAAATTTCGGTTTATTCAACAGTTTATTATTCTCTGTACGCTTTTGTAAACTATTCCTCATCCCAGATGTTAAACAAAAGAAAAATATCACTTTTCAGCTTTATTAGCTCATTTCTCCGTGTAGTGAATAAAGGGGAAACATGCGACATCAGATAGAAAATAAATAATCGCGTTTACTTTTAATCATCGTGGAAGAATATACGCTTATCATCCATCTCATCACGCATGGTAAACTAAAAGTGCACCCCTTTTCTCATTAGATACGACAAAATCGCCGCCACTTTCGGGAAGAAGCGAAAAGCAATAGAGAAAAAAGGACACGCTGCACAAGGTTAGTTATATCCGCATCCTATCAGCCTCAACTAAAGGGCTGACAGCTAGCAAAGCAAGGGTAGATAGTGGACTTGCTTTTCAGAGTTCAGCTTCATTCAACCGGGCAGCGTGATCGAAAAGTGGGAGCAAAATTCTTGTCATCGCCAGCTCGAGTAACGAGTGATGGCTGGCTGGCAGATTACAGCCTTCACATCATCACGTTGAGCTTGAATTTTTTTTTTCTGCTGAACGTTCCATTCCATTTCATGACAAAATATGGAGAGATCGGTGCAGATTTTTTAAATAATTATTCAATATTTGACATGGTATAGATTGAAGCCATTTGATAACATAAATAACAATAGTTCACAGCATTTTTGAACTAAGTCAACTGAAGATCAAATCTTTCTATCGATCATCTGAACTTTGCATATGATCAACAGTATTTTTTTAGAAAAAAATTATTTTTCAAAGAAAGTTTTAGACTCGAAGGTAATATTCGTAAACTCCTATCAAAAACAAAAAAAAAGTTAAATTCAAAAATCTGATGTTTTTGGCCCTCAATTCAAAACAATGGTTTCCAAGTGGTTATTTATCAAAATTGGTTGAAAATTGATGCAGTTATGGTTACTTTACCATAATTCATGTGTATGAAAACACCAAAATATAGTTGGCCCAAGATACCCCACGATTTCCCACAAGCTATGATTTGCAAATTGGTTGCGTTTGTGTGACTTATTGATGTTTCATAAAAAAAATCCTATCTACGTGAAAGAACATGACAAAACTAAGATCATAAGCGTATGGGCATATTTTTGTTATGTACTTTAGGTCTCCCACGGATGTTTAATTTTGTAAGTATATTTTTCCAGGCTAGTTAAATAAAAAAAGCATATGATGCGTACATAAGTCAACAAAATATATAGAAAACATGCTTGCGCAAAGCGACGACGATGACAGTTGGATTGGAATTTTTATCTGAACACACAGCTGTGATATTAAGAGTGGCCCTCGTTTCCCTATGGTCCACGTTACCCCACTCTCTCCTACATATTTGTTTTAAAAACTGACTTTCGAGAATAAGTCAAAGAATAGAAATTACCAATTTAATATGAAATTTTGAAAAAATCAAATTTTGATTTTGAAGGTTTCATTCTAAAAAAGCTAATTCTTTTTAACCGCATGCATAACCATTTTTAGCATTGGTGAAAATAGATCTTACATTTACAAAGAAAAGTAAGAGATGAGGTCGCGGTTCAAATCAGATTAGTTTTCTACTCTTGTAAACTGGATTAAAATTAAAGACTTTGTTTTCCAGAAATTTTCAAAAAAAAAATGTTAAAAAAAACCAATAAAATAAACTTCTAGCTAAATTTTCTCTTGAACTTAAAGTTCAAATTTTCAGACAAACAAAAATTTATCATTAATAATTTTATTTGTAGTTAGAATCCTGTAAATGTGTTTTTGAACTTAAACCTATATTTATCGGTATTCGGCTCCGAATATTCGACTGGTCGTACATTCGGTACATTTAACATTACCAAATCTAAAGGTTGGAAAGATATTTTGAAAAATTATTAATAAAAAAAGTCACACTTAAAATGTTTTTAGTGAAAGTTGAATAGGCCGATTTTTATCTATTATATCTATATTTTTATCATCTTCAAAAAAAAAAAAAAAATGATTGCTATGATGAAGCCATTTTGAAAATTTATGGAAATTCGAAGGACTTCCGTCACAAATTGTAAGGCGTCAGAAACGCATATCAAAATAGTTCCGCGCTAATCTACACAGTAGATTTTTGCCTCGATTTCCAGCGAAAAAATTGCTGAAATAGTCCAGCAACCCAATTTTTGCTGGAAACCAGTAAACATTTTTCGTCTGGCTGATTTTCCCGCATTTCATCTGCGATGTTGAAAAACCAGCAATCAGTCTGTCGAACTCGAATTTGTTTTAATTTAGTTTCTATTTATAAATATTGAAATTTTAAATCTAATTTAGAAACCAAAAATTTCCGGTTGTTTTTTGTAAAAAAAAGCTGATTTCCAGCAATATAGATAGCTGGAGATTGCTGGATCTCCAGCAATAGAGTTTGCTGATCTTTTTCATCAATTCAAATTGCTGGAAATTTTGCTGGAAACCCAGCGGGATAAAATCTAGCAAAATTTTGCTGGTTTGCTGGTTGCTGGTTTAAAATTTGCTGTGAATTGTTTTCACGATGGCTCCAGAGGAATTCTCAGGAGCCACTTTTATCGCGATAACTACACTGCCCGGCAGCTTAAAGTCGAATAGGATGGAAACGATACTTCTGAACGCTTGATTTAAATATTAAATCATCACAGACTGAAAGCACTATAAGAAAATACTATAAGATTTAAATTTTGCAGCGCATAACGCGAAACGATCACGTTCAACTGAAAACTTGAGGCGGACTTCGTCAATGCATAACTCGAATTTGTTGTAATGTTCAGTTATGAAGATGTTGCTGTGGCTCAAGCATTGTCAGATGATTGAATGCAATTTTTATATAGCTTATATCTTTTAAATCGCTAACTCAACTCTGCGAGATATGCTGAATTTCTTGGGCAGGTTTGAAATATTAATAAAAGCAGCTGTGATAAAATACAACTTATTTCAATGGCTATATCGGTGAAATTTTGTATTCTTTGAGAAAGAATATTTAAGACTTGAAAGACCCGGCTAGACAGCACGTAATGATAGCATACCGAGAACCGCATCTATTGATAAATATGTTTCGGTTGTATTTGGAGCTTTTCTGAGCGATCACATTTTTTCCTTTTGTTCGCTCGTACTGCAAGTTTTCTTCTTGTGGCACGAACTGCGCTAGCGCTACGTTTTTTATTCTTAAAAAAATTTACACGTTTTTTTTTTCCAAAAATAACTTGAATATATTAAAACTATAACATCCATGCTGCAAAGCAAAACACTTTTAAAGTAAAACTTAATAACTGAATTTGAAAAGCACAATTTATACAAAACAACAGATGAAATGTCATAAACAATTATAGAAAACATTATTTAAGGCATAACATGTTCGAGGAAACAATAATCTTCAATAAATTTTCACAATCGTATTAACAATATAAAGTCTAAATTCTAAATTTCTTGATGAAGTTATTTTCGAGATATGAAGTATTAAAATCGTGGTGTCACAACGCGCCACTTTCTTTTTTGTTTCTATAAATTTCTCAGTTAAAAAGATTGTTATGATGAAAAGCAAAAATCAACGACCATTTTAAATAATGTGATTAAGTGTTTTGGTGGCATTTTTGTTTGATTGGTTCTCTATAAATTTCATAGAAAAAGCATGTTTTTACCTTCAAAGACATTTGAAGATAAATAACATAACATGTGAGGAAAAAAATAAAACCTATATTACACAGGTTTTATTTTTTTCGAATGGCTGTGACGAATTATCAATGTAACATTTCTTATGTAATATTTTTGGAGACCCCCCTTACCCTCCCTCCTAGTAAGATCGTAAGCAAATATGAAACCCTACCGTCCCCCTCTGTGCTTACGTAATTAGTAAACGGCCCCTTTGTTGTGGAGTAAAGGATGTATAAAACAATTTGTGTGAGGATAATGTCATTTTATGATCCTTTGATCAAACTGCATTATAAATCTGACAAAAACTGATAAACTAAAAACGGTTTTTGTGCTAAGAAGAGCTCATATTGGGCTATTTGAAATCACTGAAAATGGGGTTTGTTTACTTTGTCTTTTATACCCTTTTCACATGTTGTTGCTGAATTCATCTTCGGCATAGTGCACATTTCAGCACATTTTCCGCACAGAGATTTGCTAAATAGGCAGTGGAATTTTGCAACCTCTTCTAAAGGTGCAGATAACAAATTGAAATTAGCAGTGTTAATTTTCATAAAAGGTTATTCGTGTAGTTTGTGATATTGAAGTCTTCCAAAATAATTGTTTCGAATTCTTGTGGAATTAAATCGAATGCGTTAGGTTGAGAAATAAAGCAGCATTATCCTGCAGCATCCCGAACACACATTCACAAGCACAAACATCGTCTGAATCTCTTCCGGCGGGTGATGAGTAGTGGGGACATCCGACGCAAAAGTGGAATTAAAAGGATTCATAAAAATAAAGGATACTGTCCCGGAGTGGCTTGAATGGCGTCGCCGTCGCTGGAAGCCATAGATTTCATAACGAAAGATGATAAGGCCGGGAACAGAAAGGATAACTTTCTAATGTCATCTTCCTCTACCCTTCTCGGTTTGCTTTTGTTAGCGTTGAGTTTTTTTTCGCACTCTTTCTTTCTGCTCAACCACTGAAGTCCCCAGACGTCAGATCCACGAGAAGCTTAAATTAGTTTTATGTTTACCTTTACATCATTCACATACACGTTCCGGATGTGTGGATTTGGATCTGAATAAAGCGTAGGTATCAGTTGGGCGTCCTAAGATGACATGTGACATGGGATGTGAATTGAATGAGTGAGCAATATCCAGTTTTTTTCATCATGATGAAGTTGTGCATCAACGAGCACATCATCATCATTTTAATTATCTGAATAGAAACGGTAAACTTAATATGAATGGGAAGAATAATTTGCCATATTACAGTCGTGACCTTTAGCAGTTGAAAAAGTAAAATTGGTTGGATATCATTTGAAATAAGTTCCTCTTGTCACAAGTAACTAAAAGCTTCCGATGTTCTATTTTAATTTTAAAACGTTTTATTTCCAATCTTAGAACCGAGCCAGGCCAAGGTTGACTTAAAATATTCTACAAATGAGATATCGGCTGGCCAAAATGAGTAATTTTCATGATTAAGTATGCCTGATTTGATGTGGATTTCGTAGAGTGGTAGATAAAGTTGACTAATATAATCTTCCGAAAATCAATCATTTTCACCGAGTCATGCTTGACTACATTCAGAGCAAAAAAATCAAAGCAGTCAAATTTTCCTTCTTCAACCAAATCATACAAACAATCATGCATGACAACGACGCTTCCGTATTTGAAACACTTTTGCGATACATGATGAGGTAAAAAAGGACGCAGACTATCAGCAACGAACGTCTCTATGCTGATTTCTTTCCCTTGACGACTTGCAACCTTTAGGATCATAACTGATATGTATCAGTTCTGAGCGATCTATGTAGGCTATCAGATGATTTTTCATTTTTCGCTTTGCCTAGAAGGACAAAAACATGACTAGGTAACTGCAATGAACTGTTCAGCATGTGCTACAGCTTTTTTGAACATGTGGTCCTGGTATTTATTCAGATTTTTCCTTTTGAAACATTAATGATCGTCTATCAATAACGAGCATTATCAACAATGATGCGAGGATGATTGAGAGAGCGACGTTCAAAATGTATCACCAAGTATGTCGATCACCGTCGATTAGCCACGTGACGAATAGCAACGGTAGCCTCCGATGGGGCATGGTATATCTTCTTGTATCAAGTTAGTGTTGATTTTCGACATATATTCAATGGGTACTTTTACCACGTGCGTACCACAGCACTCGGAGGAAGCATCCTTCTAGCTAGAAACCATTCCTGATTGCTTTTCTTGAGCGATTTTCCGACCATTGGCTAATAGTTATGTTGGGTAATTTATCTTGAGTGGACCTGAATGGCTCAATTCGACGCAGTTCGGAACAGTTAATCAAGCAGTATGGATATGGGTTATATATTTATATAGATAAAAAAAAGTTCAGCGGAAACATCTTGGTTTCTGCTTTCAAATGATGATTAGTAGAATATTAAAGAGACAATCTTAATAATAAACTTTCATTCCATAAATATCAAGTTATCTAAATAAATCACTTGTACGTTAATTTTAGGTGAAAGTTGTTAGTTTTCGATTTCAAGAAGGTGGTACAATTCTCAAAGACTGTAATTTCATAAAACCTAGAGTTGATGTGGGACCATCACAAAAAAAAAGGAACGCCAACTAAAGTTTTAAGGGGCTGATCGTGTGCCAATTTTTATTTCAATTTGGTGTATAATAACGTAAATATCGCAAAACAAAACAGTAAACGTTAATATGGACGACCCCTTAGGCCGACTCCTTTTACAATATGTGATATCAATTTAATATGTTCATTGACACGTGCGGCGCACGTGTCAATGAACATATTAAATTAATAAAATTTATCGGCGATTAAAACTTATCATCAATATGTGATAGCTGAAATCGGCTGCCCGTCTTTTTAAACCCACATGCGGGAATTTTTTTATTGCAACCCGAAGTACAATAGCGTCAGTATCACAAAAACAGTGAACAAGTAATAAGGACGACTCCTTTCTCCGATCCCTTTAACCAAATTTGATGCCTGGAATCGATTATTCGTCCCTGGAAATTCCGTGTCCCAATTTTCATCTCAATCCAATGTAGAATAACGTGAATATCGCAAAAACAGTGAACAGTTAATATGGACAACCCCTTTGGCTGACCCCTGACCAAGAATTGGATAATTGGAATCAATGCAATGGTTTGTCCTTAATAACTTCTTTGTCCAAATTTTCATCACAATCCGGTGTATAGTAACGACAATATCATCTCAATCCGATGTATAACAAGCCAATATTGCAAAAATATCGAGCAGTTGATATGGATGACCCCTTTTTCCAACCGCTGACCCAGAATTGAATAACTGAAATCAATTAACCATCTCTCAAAACCCTCATATGCAAATTTCCAACTCAATACGACGTATAATAACGTCAATATCGCTAAAACAGTATTTGTGTTGTATGGACGACCCCCTACAAAAGGGCTCCTCCGAAAATCTACAGACACTTTTCATTCATCCTGGCCCTGATGAGCACCCCAGCTCTCTAGGTCTTAAGGCGGCTGAGCCTAAAGAAGAATAGCACACAAACGAACAAAAAAAACAAATTGCTTTTTAGATGTGCGGAAAATGCGGAGATTGCTTTTTATAAGATTTACTTGGTGTCTACTTGTTAGGAAACACTTTTTACCTGCCGGATACCTGGATTTACTGCATAGTTAAAGGGTCTGCACTCAGTTATCCCCAATTACCATAGACTTTTAACCATAGTTGCGATCAAGGGTTCCATTCCGATGCTTGGTTTGAACTTCGTAAGTATTCTAGAGTGGATCCTTGTACTTCTTAACAATTTGGGCCAAAAAAATCAGAAAAAAACAACAGTTTATGAGTTTTCAAGTCAACAATAAAGAATTTCCAGGGCGATTGTAAAACATTATTTTAACCATGTGTTTTTGCATCGTAAATATCTCAGACAGTCGTTAACAAAAAATCTTAAAAAAAATATGCAAGCTGGTCCTTTTCATAACCAACACAACGCTGCTAAAGTTTCGCATATCCGAGCTTTAGTTACGTAGCTATCACCGAAATAAAGTGCCCGGATACGAAATGATCATAGCCTTATTCTCGTCAAAAAGGAAAATTTGGAATTGCTTCACTAATTCGCTGTATCTTTGACAATTTTCATTGAAACAATCTTGAAATTTCACCAAAGATGTAAAAATGTTAGATCTCGTTTCTGGTCAAGTTTCGTTAAAATTGATTTAAGCGATCAAAAATGATGCCGTTTTGAAAATGAGGTTTATTATAGCTAAACAGACGATTTCATTCTATTTTGGACAGATGTTTGTATGAAAAACATCGTAATCAATGTTTTGTTGGTATTTTCTTTCTCAAAATCAAAAAATATCACAAAGAATGAAGAAAATTGATAGAAATTTCATTCCCGCTTTGATTAGAAAAAGAATTTTTTCCAACAGAACTGTTATTTAAACACATGAACAAATATTTATAGCGCTTTATTTTTGTCTTTAATTGTAATAAGCATATTTAGCGAGTCATTCCTTCTTATTTTGAAATCTGTTGAAACATTTTCTATTCCGGAACAAAGCACGTATGAAGTTTTTATCAATTTCACCATTCTTCTGTAAGGCGAGACCTATCCTCGGAAGATTGTGCAGGTTTTGCTAACGGCTTAATGCGCCACTCCCTGAGGAGACCGTTAGCCTGGTTATGGTTTGCCCGGCCAATGAGACCCACCAAAGGGCGAGTTTTTCCTTCTTCTGCTACACTTCTCCTGAAACGACCGTTCCCCAAAAAATCAAAAAGTGCTCCGCCAATGGCGTCAAGTGCTTCAAAAAAAAATCCAAAATATTAGGAAAATTTAATTGATCAACCAAAATAGATCAGGTCGGCAAAAAAGATCTGACATCGCCGCTTAGCATCAGCAGTTGAGCGTCTGCCAATCTTAGTCGCTTTTCAAGTCCGATGTGAGTTGGAAACAACTGGAGTCCAACGCTCTCCTTAAAAAAAAACCGCTGCAAAACGTGAAATGCCTTAAACAGGAAAGTTCTCAAAAAAGATAAGGCTTCGATTTTAGGGCATTCCACCGTTTATTAAAAAAAATCTTCCAAACAAAATTATTTTCTCGACAAAAAACTTTATTCTATTTCGAGACTCGAACTCATGTTCTCTGGGAAGTTGGAGATTTTTAGGCTGCCACTCTAACCGCTCGACCACATTAGCTGGTGGTGCTGCGGGCTGCTAGCAATCGTTCGGGTTTGGTGGAGGGGTAAAAGTAGAGTGGTCGTGCATATCCCTTACGGCATTTGATTATACAATAGGGTCAACGACCCGAAAAGCTGGACACAATTCATTACCCACCCAAATTTATGCGCATAAATATTTAGAGGGAAGGGTACATACGGCAGTTGGATGTGTTGTTGATGCAGGCTGTTTCGGTGTCGTTTTCTACCGGCTCATCGGGAATTCAGGCTCGATTCGGAGATGTTTTGGGCGACTTGGTGATGTTGTTTGTTGCTTCCGCTCTAGCGGAACCTAGCGCTGTTGTCGCTCGATGTCGAACCCAGATGTTGTTGTGCTGGCCTTCTTCATCGAGTCTCGCGACGATGCACAGTGCGGTGATCCCATAGAGCCGATGGACAAAGGCGTAAAAAGTTTTTATTCGATAAAATATTTGTTTAAATGATCAATTATTGAAAGTACGTCTGAAAAACTGTGTTTTGAAAGTTTTGTATCAAGTTTGATTTTTTAAGCCTCAAAATCCATGTCTAAAAAACCCATATTTTGAAGATTTTCACTCTTTCTTATAAAAGATCCTATGGATCTGTCTAATATTTGCTTTCATGAACGATTAAGTTTGGTACTGATAATGTTACACATAGAAAATAACTGAATACAACAATTTCCTTTTCAAGCGAATATGGAATTCACGGGAACTTGGCTGATGTATGCCTTATTTTTGGTCAAAATATTTCAAAATTCAAACCACAAAGCTTCTTATAATTTTTCAATGAGATTTCAAAGCCACAACCATAAAACCTACTGGCCCAATACTCCCGGGAACTAGCTCAGTAGCAGGAGACCCCTGAACTGTGTCTCAGGGTCGGCCTACTACTGGGTAAACGGAGGGAACGCGGAACAAATTATAAGAGGCAAACTGTGGAGTTTCTTGCTAAATGAGAAGTATGAAAATTAATTTTGGATCTGGGTTTTTATTTTTACTACAGTGTGGGTGTGGGTGTGGGTGTGGTTCAGGGGTAGCTTCACTGGATTTTGAGGGTGTACATACCGTCGACGGATTTCTTACGTTGGCGCGCTTTCAGGATACTGGGCGTGGGACTGCTGGATGGAGCTCTCTCAGGTAACTATGGTGACGTGGCGATGTGTACCCAATTTGTAGCTTTTGGGCACTAAAAATGGTAAACTGGCGTCTTCCCTCTTTGACTCTATCGGCGGACCACAGCAAGGCCGTATTGGTCGCGCCGAGAGGGGGTCTCCTTAATAATTAAGGCCCGTTGGGCCTGAGACTTCTCTCCTTTACGGTGATGGTTCCACGGAACCAGAGAGTCGGGTCTTTTACGGATTAGACGTAGGCAGTCAAAGACTACCTAGGCCGAATCGCGTGCGCGTGTGAGGTCTCGGAGGACGTTTTTGTGATCGAAAAATCGATCCAAGAATACAAGGTCCTGTAATCGAGCAAAAAAGTAATTGCAGGACTCAATTTTGGCTTTAATAGGCCACCATTACCTGAATGATCTACGTTGATCTCAACCGGAAATGCCACATAAACCGTACTTTTGATTTTTCAGACACTCACAACATTCACACACGAACGCCAAAATGAAAATGACCTATAGCGGAAGCTAGGTCATCTTCATCCCTTCCTTTTACCATTTCTTCAATAGTTATGCCACCCAACATGGCGAACCACCCCTACTTGTTCATACTACTATGAACATTTTGTTGAACACCCCCGCTGAAGCCCGCCTGATTATAAACTAACAATAATGTGTACTTGTTATTCAAAATTTAAACCAAACTAGCTAATACATGTAATTTTCCCTATTTCCCTTAAATTTAACAACATACACAACAGCTCACCTATAACAATTTAAAATATTTGAAAAACGAACTAATACCTTTTGTAACAACGGTTACACAATCCTCCCACCTCGACAAAATAAGCAATTATAATAAATTGCTTATTTTATCTACAAAAAGTATTGACAGATAAACCAGAACTTTTGAACATTACTGTGAGCAAAATTTCATAGCAACTTCTTTCGAAGTTGGATAAAACTTAATAAAAGAATCATAAAATGAAGTACTATTTTAAATCTTGCGGCAACTATCGGTCAATTTACCCTACAGGAAAATTGCCATAATTCAACCCATTTGATTTCCTTCCTGGTGATAAACCTTTTCAATCACACGAGCAATTATTGATCGTTTTTAGTACTCATCTCACTATCTCATTTGACAGTTGACGGTGATGTGGAACTACACAAGATGATAGTCCTGTAGTGAACACGCGGACGAACATTTGGACGGTCGTTATTTTACAGTTGTGCTTTCCAAATGGATAATTGCCGGACTAACAAAACGAATATTGGACAAAACTACATTTTAAAAAGAATGTTGCTAATGGTGAACCTCAGATGAATAGATAATGCGGATGTTGGCTGAACTATGATTGCTTTCAGCATAATTCCTTCAGGTGGCCATCCCGAGAGAATGGAAAGATGCTGGAAACAAGCGTTCAGAAAGATGGCGATTTCCTAACGTGCTAAACGTGTTTAGGTACCGTGTATAACTGAATTTTCACTTTTTGAATAATTTATTATTTAACGCATTTCCCAAATGAATTATTGGTAATGATTTAAAAAAAACAACAAACAACATTTCTACAACGAATTAAAAAAATAAATAATTTAATAATTTAAAAATCCTAACTAAACACTATTTTATCCTATCTATCCTAGCATGAGTTTTTGTATGGCGCCATTACAAAAACTTAATATTTATTTTATTCTACTTACTGCATGCAAAACTAATCATTCAAATTGCATGCTACTGACAAAAAGAAAAATTGTATTTTTCTTTTCTAATGCATTTCGGTGCTTTTTTTTTTACTTTTCACGAGCGATTTATCTGCTAAGTGCTAACGAATCTTTTCGGCACTCACTATGTGCTGGCGACGGACGGTTGCGATCCCATAACGATCGATGATCACTGGCACTCACTCTCACTTTCACGGGATTGGCTACTTTGGTGAGATCCCTCGGCGTCCCGATGCAATCTCAGCGCCTGATTCTCTCTTGCGTAAACCTGGTATACGATGACATCTTCACGCCACACAACACGTGCGCGATCTGCTAACGAATCAAAACGTAAGTACGCCTGAGAGTAGTACTCCGTGTTGTGACTGAGTATACTATTATTATTGTTATTCTTTTAGGTTGCTGTTTCTGGATCTTCTTCTGCCGGGCGGAGGTCTGCGGCCGAAAATACACCGAGACTTTTGCCTGCCTCATCTGCAAGCTCATACGAGCTACTGCCGCGTTTCGCTATCACGGTGCAGGGCGTATACAGCGGACCATATTTCGCATTATAGCGATCTGCTGCCGACGACAATTGAAAATTCCGCTTGTAGACTTTCTGCCCTACCTGGTAAGCTGGACTAAATTTTTTATGTCTTAGATTGTAGCTCTTTTGACATTTTTCGTAACTTTTATGTAAATTATCCCTGACCAAATGATACATCTTTTCATTTAAATTTTTGCGGAAATTATCACGTTCTTCCACTGAGACCTCCTTCGTCTCCCTTTCCAACCGATGCTCTTCTCCTGAAACAATTTTTTCATGGCCGTACAAAATGCGATATGGAGACATTCCGGTAGAAGCGTGAATTGTAGTGTTGAGGAACTCTTCTACCTCTGCAATCTTGGAATCCCATACGCGTTGATCCGGTTGCATGTATGACCTCAAGCATGCATTGATGGTCCTATTCACACGCTCCACTGGGTTCGCCTGACTGTGATGACGTGCGTTGGGCCAGTGACGAATGCCTCTTCGGGTCAACAATGCTTGAAATTCCTTTCCCCGGAATGTCGTGGCGTTGTCGCTGATGATTACTTCTGGGGTTCCAAACCGTCTCATCCAGCAATCCTCAACAATTTGACAAACTTGCTTACCATCAATCTTTCTTACCGGAACGAGACGCGACCATTTGGAAAATATGTCCATCAGAACTAGCAAATGGCAGTTCCCGCTGCGGCTACGCGGTAGATTTTGTATAAAATCAAGCGCCAATATTTGAAAAGGTTTGCTGGTGAGACGCTGGTTCCCCATTGGTGGTGCGGATGCGATGTTGGATGGTTTGCATTGTTTGCATGTGCTGCATCGATTGATGTGGTTGCGCGTTTCAGCTGCCATTCTGGGCCAGAAATATCGAAGCTTCAACCGGTGCATGGTCTTCTCAAACCCTGGGTGGAGTGCCTGGTCGTGTTCTCTCACCAGAATTTCTTTTTTCAACTCGGAGGGAACACACAATTTCCACTCGTAACGATAATCCATCGTCTCCATTTTGGCTGCAACATACTTATACAATTTCTTACCCTCAATTTTGAAATCTGCATAATTTTCCGGACAATCTGATACTTTCATGAATAGCTTGGAATACCAATCGTCATTTTGTGCATTGATGGCCTCTACAGCTCGCGATAGAGCATCAGGAACCACGTTTTCCGAACCCTTGCGGTGTTTGATGCTCATATCGTATTGTTGTAGAAGCATGCTCCAACGACTCAATTTTGACGACGGTTTCCATTTGCTATTCATGATAAACGATAGCGCTGATGAGTCGGTAATAAGCGTGAAGGGCGTCCCTTCTACATACGGCCTAAACTTTTCAATTGCCTCTAGGGCAGCTGCTCCTTCCTTCTCTACCGCTTTCCAAGCCCTTTGCGACATGGTGAGTTTCCGCGAGAAGTAAGCGATCACGTGCTCCCTGCCTTCTGATTCCTGAGTTAAGACTCCTGCAATAGCTGTGTCACTCGCATCAGTTTGGATCGTGAAAGGTTTCTGGAAATCAGGACAAGCTAAAATCGGGGCGGTTATCAACTTTTCCTTTAAGCAATTAAATGCTTCCTCTGCCTGCGCGTTCCAATGGACAGATTTTGGTTTCCCTTTCAAAAGGTTGGTCAATGGTGCCGTCGTTTCGCTGAATTCGCTTATGAACCTCCGATAATAGTTTGTCATTCCCAGAAACCTTCTCAGCGATCTAACTGATGTGGGACGTTCAAAATTAATAATCGCCTCTATTTTGTCAGGATTAGGTCGTACGCCGTTACTAGATAAGATGAAACCTAAATAGGGTAGCTCCGGAACACAAAATTTAGATTTTTCCATGTTAATAGTCAGGTTTGCCTTCTCCAGTCTGTTTGCTACTTCCTTGAGGCTACGAATGTGGTCCTCAAACGTGTTGCTAGCAATGACGATGTCGTCAAGGTAGACGAACACGTTTGGTTCCAGTTCTCCATAGCCTAAGGTTTCGTCCATGACTTTCGATAATACAGCGCTGGAGTTGACAAGACCAAACGGAAGACGACGAAACTGAAATAATCCCCTTCCAAACACTCGGAACGCCGTATACTTTCTGGATTGAGGATCCAAAGGTACCTGCCAGAAAGCTTTCGACAGATCAATTGTGGTCAAGTACTTTGACGCCCCCAGCCTGCTCAAGATACGGTCCTGGTGCGGAAGAGGATATGCATCCCGACGGGTTCTCGCGTTCAATTTCCTGGCATCGAGACACATCCGGACCTTCATGCGTTCGGTCCCATCTTCGAGAGTTTCTTTCTTCATTACCGGTACTATTAGCAAGGCCCAATCGCTGTTCGACCGCTCGACTACTCCTGACTCAATCCATTTATCAAGCTCCTCGTTCACACTTTTCTGGACTTCCGGTGACCATGGATATGGGTTCAACCTTATGGGTGGCTCGTTCTTAAACTCCTCCAAAAACTCAATTTTCGCTGTATATAAAGGGGTTGCTTCCAACTTTTCGCCTTCTACAAAAACTTTAAATTGCTTCTTCACCTCCTCAATCTGCTCTATCTGTTCAGGTGTGAGACATTCGCCTTCTTTAATTTCTCCTTTCAGCTCTTCTATAGAAAACTCTTCCATCCTCCTGATCGTGGGCTCAATGTTGAAAATCTTCCAAAAATTCATTCCTAAGATAAGGCGACGTTTTAATCCAGGGGCCACTAAAGTAGAAACAATTCGTGTCCGACCGTCGAAAGTTATTGGCATGTCTACGGATCCCTGCACTCCGATGCTGGTTCCATCTGCTGCTGACAATTTGATCGAAGAAGGCTGCATTTTGAGTTTTAGATCTCTCAATAACTTTCTACTTCCGGTTCCAATAACCGTTACCTGCGCTCCGCAATCCAACAAACCAAGCATGCTGATACCCATCACGTTGACCCTGGTAAACGGTCGATTATCTCCCTCGATGCTCAAAACAAATTCAGCTACTTCCGCCTCCTGTGAAATAAATTTAGTTTGAGGATTTTTGCTTATACGTCGACGACCTCCTACGACGACTTCCTTTCGTTTTTTGCACATACTGGGCACGATTCCTTCACGAAATCATGAAAACCACAGACGGTACAAAAAACTTCCCTTTCCTTAAGGCATGCACTGTAATGATGATAGTTGCCTCGGCAATTGAAGCAAACGGTGGAATCTGGCTTCCGATATTCCGACACTCTTCTGTCCAACGTCCCTCTGCTACTTCCTGCCTGTGGAACGTCCTTTCGCCTTTCCTGGTTGAAGTTCTGGCCAGTCGTACGAGATTTCTCCGTCTCAAAATACTTCTTGCCGAACCCTGCAGTGTATGGATCCTTCGCCGAATTGGTGTGATTCGAGTTTCTCCACTCCAGTTTTCTCTGAGCTCCATTGTTGTTCCAAGTGTTTTCATTTGACCTCTGACCTTTTAACGCTGAATTTCCAAAAATCTCGTTCACCTGAGACCTAAGATTTGGTTCATTATATGTGCTACCGCGATATAAAGGCCAATTCGCTGCATCCAACTTTCTCCCCCAAACCTTCAAACTACGCAGCGTTTTAACTCCTTTGACTAACAACGAGTTTTTGTAGTCAGATCTCAAATTTCGGAAAACTATTTGAAACATCCTATCTTCTGACGGTGGATCTGCCATCCGTCCAAAAATCTCCATGATCGAGGCATAGAAGTCCTGAAACTTCTCGGATCTTCTTTGCCTACGCTGAGACGCTTGTTGCTCATAATGGAAATCCATATCCGGTGGCTGATATTCCATTTTGAGGTCAGAAACGAGTTCGTTCCAGTTCCTGAAATCCCTGCTTTTCTTTCCCTCAATGTACCAGGCTCTGGCATCTCCTACAAACAAGTGAATCGCCTCATTGAAAAGAGATTCCTTATCAATCCCTTCTGCTTCCGCCATAAATTCTACTTCCGTTATAAACCTATTCAAATTTCTCCCTTCATCGCGGCCGTCGTACTTGAGTTTCCATTCCGCTACAGATCTAGGTCGGCGCCTCAAAACCATTCTTGGCTTGATCTCTTCATCTGCACTAGAATCAGATAACTCATTTCTGGTTTCTGCTTTTCCTATCCTTCTACGAAGATCATTTTTGTGCGACTCTCGTGTCACTTTTCCTACCTCTTCACTTAGCTTTTCTTTTTCTCCATCCTGCTTCTTTCTCCAAGATTCTACCTTGCCACCTTCGCTTTCGTTTTTCAACTCATCAAACTTCTTTGTGACGACCTCTTCTACGAAGACCATCAGCTTTTCAAACATGTCTGCTGACTGTTGGACTCCAGAATCAGGTTCTCTACCAGGATACGGTGTGCTCGAATTTGCTCGCGGTTGTGCATCGAATTCCTCATCGCTATGATCAACGATGTTCTCTGGCTCTGACTCTAATTCTGCCTGTATAGATCTACTTCTTTCAAACGATTAATTTCATCTGCCAATCTTTGAGATGTTTCTAGCGCTGCCTCTGGATCAGTCGATAACATATGAAAATGATCATTGAGGAGCATGATTGCTAAATCTTCTAAGTTATCAGTTTCAAAAACTTCTTTAAGTCTCAGCACTCGGAAATAGATATGGAGTAAACGCGATTTCAATTCCGGTAACATCGACTTTCTAGCTTTGCGGTTTTCTAACGCATCACGAATTTTCGCGAGTTTTTCATCTACCACTTGAAATTCTGTTTCCCTATCAGAATCTTTCACGCAACGTGTTTCAAATTTTCCCGTTTCCCGCTGTTCTTTGAGTACGTTTCGTAACTTTCTTCTTTTTGCATCTCTAGATTCACCACTAGCATATCTTACTCCGCGGATGGCCAGTTCATATTCCAGCTCGTCGTCTAGAAGATGTTTGACGTTCAGGGAACGATACGGTAAAGAATACTCGGAATTCATAATAGGACAGTTGCAATCGGTTTAAAAAAAAAATTAGAAATTTAGGGAACTACGACAATCAAATTAAAATTAATTCTAAGAAACGCGACAAAATAAATAAATAAATAACGAAAGAAATAAATTAACACGTATTAAGATATTTAGAAGCACAATTAGATAATAATTCAGGTATTTTGGTTTCCGTGGTAATAAATATGATGATTGAAATAAATAAACGATCAGGACGACGATTAGGCTAAATAAGTACGGTTGAATAAATGATTTGATTTTTCTCGTGTTTTACTATATAATAGGAATTATCATTCAGGACCTTGATCAAAATAGTTGATAGCTACTCTAGTAGATTAAAAATTATACTGCAAATTGTGAAAGTTTTTTTAAATTTTATGGGTGCCAATGAAGGCAGTATCTTATGAGATTACCTCAAAGCAAATGTTTAAGAGAATTAATTTATCTGTTTCCACTTTCTGATTAGCAAGATTCCGGTGTGAGACGATTACACAATCAGCAAAGCTAACTTGTGTACTCACCTACCGCCCTAAACAAAAAAATATTAGATTTTTTTTCACTCTAATCGAACCTCCGGTTACCTTAACGAATTTACGTTGGGTGCCAAGTAAAACCTACTGGCCCAATACTCCCGGGAACTAGCTCAGTAGCAGGAGACCCCTGAACTGTGTCTCAGGGTCGGCCTACTACTGGGTAAACGGAGGGAACGCGGAACAAATTATAAGAGGCAAACTGTGGAGTTTCTTGCTAAATGAGAAGTATGAAAATTAATTTTGGATCTGGGTTTTTATTTTTACTACAGTGTGGGTGTGGGTGTGGGTGTGGTTCAGGGGTAGCTTCACTGGATTTTGAGGGTGTACATACCGTCGACGGATTTCTTACGTTGGCGCGCTTTCAGGATACTGGGCGTGGGACTGCTGGATGAAGCTCTCTCAGGTAACTATGGTGACGTGGCGATGTGTACCCAATTTGTAGCTTTTGGGCACTAAAAATGGTAAACTGGCGTCTTCCCTCTTTGACTCTATCGGCGGACCACAGCAAGGCCGTATTGGTCGCGCCGAGAGGGGGTCTCCTTAATAATTAAGGCCCGTTGGGCCTGAGACTTCTCTCCTTTACGGTGATGGTTCCACGGAACCAGAGAGTCGGGTCTTTTACGGATTAGACGTAGGCAGTCAAAGACTACCTAGGCCGAATCGCGTGCGCGTGTGAGGTCTCGGAGGACGTTTTTGTGATCGAAAAATCGATCCAAGAATACAAGGTCCTGTAATCGAGCAAAAAAGTAATTGCAGGACTCAATTTTGGCTTTAATAGGCCACCATTACCTGAATGATCTACGTTGATCTCAACCGGAAATGCCACATAAACCGTACTTTTGATTTTTCAGACACTCACAACATTCACACACGAACGCCAAAATGAAAATGACCTATAGCGGAAGCTAGGTCATCTTCATCCCTTCCTTTTACCATTTCTTCAATAGTTATGCCACCCAACATGGCGAACCACCCCTACTTGTTCATACTACTATGAACATTTTGTTGAACACCCCCGCTGAAGCCCGCCTGATTATAAACTAACAATAATGTGTACTTGTTATTCAAAATTTAAACCAAACTAGCTAATACATGTAATTTTCCCTATTTCCCTTAAATTTAACAACATACACAACAGCTCACCTATAACAATTTAAAATATTTGAAAAACGAACTAATACCTTTTGTAACAACGGTTACAACCATATCAAAAATCCATTTTTATTCAAAATCTTTTTAAAAATATAATACTGATAAGTTAAAGAAGAAAAATTCACTTGATTTCGTTTTTCGTTTTACCACAGCGATTCTTTTTCGAAAAACTTTCATTCATATGGCGTAAAAATGACCCTCCGTCAATTGCTCATATTTCTGTTAGCGCAAAAAAAACGCAATTCAGGAAGCATAGTGGGTGTGCAGGATGAAATTCCCTAGCATTTGAGTGTAAAATAGTAGTGACGTCTTGTGACGCGAATTTGTTCTGACTAGCTGAAGTTGAGCAATTTTTGTTGATGAAATTTACAAAAATAATGGTAGATTCAGAGGTAGCTGTAAAGACAAAAAACGAATTTATCTCACTCAAAAAACACAACACGACATGCGTTGAGTTTAAATCTTCAACTTGTAGAACTAAGAATTTGAATTTGCTGCGAAACTTGTCAATGGTAAACAAAAGTTACAAAAAAGTGTATGTTTTCGAAAAAAAAAAATTTGTTTCTTGCCTTCTTAATGCATCAACTTTTAACCAAAGCTGCGCGTGTAGGAACCAAAATTATGTCAAAAGCATGTTCGTTCATGAAACTCCAACCTCTTGCCAATCGATTGGTAAAGTTGAATTTAATGTTTGATAAACTACAATTTTTGACTTTTGTCCACTGGTCACCGCACTGTGCGATGGTGGGAAACAAAATTTTACGGGCGTTTCCGTTTGATTTCGAATCCCGTGGTTGTTGTGGGGGAATTCGAAATTGTGTTGGGGGTTCCGGACTATGTTGACGGAGTCCGGATTTCCGGCGGGGTTTGCTCCGGAAAAGGTTGGTCCGCGTGGTGATTTTTGTTGTTTCGTGAGCCAGGTGAAAGTGTTGTCGCTGCGTACGTCGGGTGCTTGTCGCCTCCTTCTCGCAAGGAAACCTTTTGAAGAAACCGTAAGGGATTATTGTGTGCACGTTTCCCTCCCACAAACTTTTACCTTTTTCGCAAATCGGTTGTTGCGAATGGTTTGCGACGGTTTCTTTCCACAGCCTGTCGTATGACCCTAAAATCTAGGCCAGAACCAGTTAGTGATCCCTTTCCCATGAAAAACACCTCACGTTTTACCTTCAACTTATCGAAAATCTAACCACACACCTGACTCAATCCACGATTTCAGACCAAATGATCGAACTGCTCCAGGTCTTCAGAAAATTGCAGCTGTCTATTCATTTTCAAACCGGAACTGCGTAAAGCGAATACTTTACGAAGTTCCCCGACATATTCTCTTAACCAATTCTTATTTTTCTGATAGTTCGGCTTTCTCCCGAAACTCTCTCTTCCCTTTTAACAATTCAAGTCCCGATTGTTCAAAGGGAAAGCTCGCTGCGAAGTAGAGCAAACTTGCGCTCTGATGTTTTCATCGGCGATGCAATTCCACCCAGGTGGGAGGTGGTTTGTCAGATAGTGGCAATTAAGGCGTCATAAACCTGCACTCTAAATATTTGGTGTACTGCTCGAGTGAAATGTTGGGTAGCTAATTCTAAATAACTGTAGTTTGCTACACTTTGTCATAAATTTTGATTTTGTGAAAGAAGAAACCAAGAAAACATTGAAAGAATGAAATCGTCTATTGGGCGATAATGAACCTTATTTTCTACCCAACATCATTTTTAATTGCGTTAATCGATTTCAACGAAACTTGGCCAGGTACTGGATTCAAATTTTTTTAGAATTTGGAACCGAATTTCAAGATTTTTCAGTGAAAATTTTTTAAAATACAGCAAATTAAGTGAAACAATTTAAAATTTCCTTTTTAACGGGAATAGCTGTATCTTTGTTTCCAGTCATGGTAAAGACTTCAAATCTTGTAGAGCGTCAGTTGAACTCAATTGTGTGAAAATTCATGAAAAAATATCAACCGAGCGAGGAATTGTAGCTTGTCAAAGTTGCAAGAGAGTGCGCAACTTCACGCTACATCGTTCTTTTTTTAACGCAACTGTAGGGGAGACTGGGGATCCTTGATCCCCTTTTCTAATTTTCATCATATCTTTATGGGAAAGCTTAGCAACTCGCCATCTTTTGCATTTTATTACGGCCTGTTCCAAAGGTTAGAACGATAGATGAACTCGTAGATGAACTAGAAGCATTTTCGTGAGACTAAAATAATGTGATATTTTTTAAGTTACAGGAGACTTGATCCTTTACTAAAGGATGCTTGATCCCTAATTCAGGGGGCCCTGACTCTAGGCAAAAATCGAGTAAAATCTGAAGGTAAAAGGTCCGTTGACTTTTTTTGACATATTAGTTCACATTTCACAGTTTGTAAGCAACAGACAAAGAGAATTCTAAAAGTTTGTCTACTACCTTACCGTCATTACATACTTTAAGGCGCAATTTTTTAGTTTGAGATAAATACAGTATTTTTAATCCTTTTTAACAAATAGTTACTGGATAAACATTAGTTATTGGACAGATATTATTAATTTTATGATTACCATTGCTCACGATCCATTCAAAAGAAAAATATATCTTTTTGAACTCTAGGGATCAATTATACCCAAATATAAATTTATAATATACTTCTTCTTAAAAAATTAAGAGTTTACTATTGATTTGAAAATATGGCATTATGAAGTTCATATTATACTCTTAAGATTGACATATCGGAATAAATATTATTATAATATTTTTTTCACGTGAGAAACATTTTAAAGTGTATCAGGTATCAGATATCAGAATGAGGGTAGGCTTAATAGCGGCACGTTATCCAAACATACGGGAAAATTGTGCCTAGCCTTTTTTTCATCCAAGATTTCATCATTTACCTGAGAAACCTGAAAAACCTATAAAAGGAAGAAATAAATTCAATCTATTTAAGATGGCATAAAGCCTTTCTACTAGGGATTATTAGCATTAAAGCTCTTTTCTACATTCGGTAAGGAATGATAGAATGTTTTTTAAGTTTAATTTCTTAAACTCAGATTCGCTTAAAGCATAAGATCCCAGAGTACGAAAACGTAGTCTGGCAAATGAGGGACAGTTACATATAAGATGGAAGGGATCTTCCACATCTGATTCACAACTACCACATACTGGAGATTCAGCACGCTGAATGTTGTGCATGTGATAGTTGAGTTTACAATGACCGGAGAGTGCTCTGATCAAGATGCTGCAATGAGATTTATTTAAAGTTAATAAGTAACTCGATATGATTGGAGATGGTTTTTCTAAAAATAATTTAGTTTGACGACAAGTGTCCAACTCTTCCCAGTATCGTTCATGCTGGTTAGAGGACCAAGTTTGAATTTGGTTTCTGAACCAACATGGTGATATTGGGACAGCCGGCTCTGGTCCGTAAAATTCCTTTTCCGACCCAGCTCTAGCGAGTTCGTCGGCGCATTCGTTTCCAAAAATTCCCTTATGTCCGAGTACCCATAGAAGGTTTAATCCAGGGGAGTGGGCACAAGAGAGATGCCTGTGTATTCTCGCGTGTCATGATGGTTAGCCGTCCCGACGGATTGTAAGGCGTCCCGATGGATTGTGAGGCTGAACAATAACTGTTGTGTGGGGCTACAGTCTGAACTTTGGGAGCATTTCTCAAACCCTGGGGTCGTAAAAGCTTTGTATTGGTTCAAAACTCATCCATGGTTTTTTGCAGAATTTTAAAGTTACGTTTATATGAGTAAATTTGAGCTTTTACTGAACCCTGAACAATTTGAACAATATTGTAAGTTCGACGGTGCACGAAATGTGCGAAATATTCGATACCATCGCGACGACATCATTGCCACGGGCGTCTCTCTTGTCCTCACCCCCCTGGTTTAATCCATTGCCTTCAGCAAGTTCTTCGATTGCTTTCCGGCATGCGATTACCAGTTTTGATCTAGAACTGGAAGCACTGAGTGATTTGATAGCTACTTGGCTATCTGAACAGAAATAAATTGTTCTGAACATAATCTTCTTTTGAAGTGCAATTTGCACTCCATACATAATAGCATATAGCTCAGCCTGAAAGACTGTACAATATTTTCCTAGAGGTTGAGCATATTCTATGATCTTTCGATATTTCCTGACAGCCAGAGACCAACTGCCTGTAGACGAAAAGCACACGAGAAGGCTTCCTGTTTTAGGAACAAGTGTAGAGGTTTGATAGAAAACAGAGCCTCTAGTGCTGCAGTAGGAGTTGTAGTGAACGATCCGGACATCCCCAAAAGACACATTCTTTGAAGGTGATTTAGTTTAGTCCGAACTGTTGCAACTTCTCCTTTCTGCCACCACACTAGACACCCATAGGCCAAAATTGGTCTTACTATTGTGGAGTAAATCCAGTGAATATGTTTGGGTTTGAGCCCCCAGTTTTTTCCGATTGCACGTCGGCATTGTCCGAAGGCCATGCATGATTTTTTGATTCTGAATTCGATGTGAATCAAAAAATCATGAGACTAAAATAATGTGATATTTTTTAAGTTACAGGAGACTTGATCCTTTACTAAAGGATGCTTGATCCCTAATTCAGGGGGCCCTGACTCTAGGCAAAAATCGAGTAAAATCTGAAGGTAAAAGGTCCGTTGACTTTTTTTGACATATTAGTTCACATTTCACAGTTTGTAAGCAACAGACAAAGAGAATTCTAAAAGTTTGTCTACTACCTTACAGTCATTACATACTTTATGGCGCAATTTTTAAGTTTGAGATAAAAACAGTATTTTAAATCCTTTTTAACAAATAGTTACTGGATAAACATTAGTTAATTTCATGATAACCATTGCTCACGATCCATGCAAAAGAAAAATATATCTTTTTGAACTCTAGGGATCAATTATACCCAAATATAAATTTATAATATACTTCTTCTTAAAAAATTAAGAGTTTACTATTGATTTGAAAATATGACATTATGAAGTTCATATTATACTCTTAAGATTGACATATCGGAATAAATATTATTATAATATTTTTTTCACGTGAGAAACATTTTAAAGTGTAACTTCAAATTACATTTTGTTAAAATTTCCAAACAAGGTTAAAAAAACATGATTTTTTTTTTAATTTGTTGAGATAACAGCATTGTTGTTTTGCTCTGTTTAGCACATTTTTCTAGAACATTTTATATTTGTAAGATATGCTTGTTTCGAGATATAGCTGAGGAATTTAGTATCCCCAAGGATCAAGTATCCTCATTCTCCCCTACATATTGTCCACTAAACTATTCTTTTATTTAATGGATCCCCTAGGTGTCGGGCTTTCTAGGAATGTCTATTTCCAACCAACAACGATGCACTTTAAATAGAAAAAAAAAACAATTATTTTTCATCAACTGCTCCAGTCTCGGATCGGTTATTTGATGGACCATTATAAAGAATGCAATTTGTGTGGGAAGTCCGACCGCCAATGCATCGTTGTATCGATGAATAAATAACCTCAATTAAACATTGACTTCAATTAAGTCAGTAAATCACGGATTAATAAAGTCATTACCAACGTAATTAACGCTCGACATTAAAAAGTGGGGGGTGGAAAAAAATGAAGGTAAAGTTTGGACATTCATGATTCAATCAAAAGGTGCCAGACAATAAACTTAAACTTCCGCCCACTCATAGTGGATACTGGACCAGCAGCTTGGCGCCGTGACTTTGCTGGGCTCGGCCTCCAAGGGGCTAATCTTTACCATAAATTTCGAATTATTCGACAGCTTCGATTGAAATTCATTCATCCGCGCAGCCTTTTGGGCTGCTTTCACTCGATTACACTCCCACAATTGCACACGGAATTCCCCCAAAACCACCACCAGATGCCCGAATTTCCAGCAGTAGATGATTTTTCACCACGTCCAGTCTGTTGCCTGTCTTTGATGGTGAACGCTGTTATTTGTGGTTGGATGGTTTAGGATGAACTTAGTAGATATTTTGTTCTATTTTTCTTATACACAATACAGGCAATATGTTCCAAATTGATTACTACGAATTTTTATTTTTCACTTGAATATTTTTCAATTATCTTTCCTTCTAAACGTTACATATACCTTACGATATGGAGTGCGTACAATATAGAAATATATGAAGCGAGAAGCTCATACGTAGAAAGCGCTATATTTTCGGCAAGGAACGACCTGAAAAGATAACACCGAAAGAAGCGCATTCCGGTGATGGCAAATGTTATGATGTGAAATGCAATAAAAATAAATGATAAAGGTTAAATCGATAGCTGTGGAAACGACACAGCAATTTCGCTTGGAGATGAAAAATGGTGCGGAGGCTCGCCTAGAAGTGCTATAAAAATGGTAAATAAGGTCCCCCCGTGTAAACCCAAAAGTGTACGAATTATTTGAAACATCCTATCAGTCAAATATTCGGTAAACAAAAACATTTTAATCTTGTCTAAGATATCTAGTTGTTAGAAATAATTTAGCTAGAGGCATCGAACATCAGGTCTACGTTGAAACTGTCAAGTGTAAGGAAACGACTGGTCCCCCAGCTATATGATTCATTGTTGCTTCTGACCAAGTGGCTCTCTCAAGACCATTTATTTTACTGAAGTGGCTTATTTTCCGCAGCATCCCACCAGGAGATGTAGTCTGCTCGCTCGTCGTTGTGTTCGTCAGTCGTTTCATCCCTTCCTTGGCCAAGTGTCCTTCGTATAATTTTTCCTTTGGCGCCTTTGTGTTCTTTTTCATTTGTAATTCAATCAACATTTCCGCCGCAGGACCTCCGAAGCTTACAGACAAAAAAGGAGCAACAACAGTAGATAAGAAAAACGCGCCGAAGAAACGGGGGGATTTTAATGAGGCTGAAAATTAAGAAATGGGATCAGACAATTTCCAGAAATATTAACACAAGGCATCGCAACCAGTGGTCATCCTTTTTGCCTTTTGTCGCAAAACTACACAGGTAATTCTTTTAATGTTTCCTGCCCAGATTAGGTCTTTTTTATATCAAACGTTAAGAGTGGGGTAGTTGAGAGTACGCAAACAAAATATTCACACAACAAAGAACCAGCCCGACTTCCGGATGCCCGGATTCGCAACTGCATTTTAACGTAGCATAATAAAGTAATTTATAGTGGAATGTAACATTTTTTAATCAAGCCATTCTTTTGCTGGGCTGTGCTGGGCTTCTTAACCAAAAGCTACCGTAGATTGTGTGCATTTCGACCAGTTTCGGTAAAGAAACTTCTTACTTAAATTATTCGTCCATACTTTCTTTACAACTCCATAACTTTCAGTAGCCTTATAATTCGGAAATTTGGGATCTATGGTTAAAAAACAAAAAATAAAAAACCAGACAAACGTTCCAAAAACCGATACAATTGTTTCGATATCCGCCCAATTACGGTAAAAGCGCTATTAAGCAGTACACGGTTTACCACTTTTTATCAGCCACGTAGAAGCTACTACGGTTTCTGCTCATCCTTAGCCGCTGCTTCAATTAGAATCATTGTTCTGGTTTTTAAAAAATTGCGTTTTCAGGAAGTGGCAAAAAGTATCAAAAAGTATTTCACTGTAGCAGATACGGTTTTGTGCATTCCGGACTGTTCCTAGGCGGACAAAAGCGGAGGGAGATTTATCTACGATAAAGGTGCATCCTGGCGAATGGTTTCTGAAATGAGCATGCTGTATGTTGAATGTCTCCATGTTAAAAAAATGATACGAATAGGATTAACATAATCAAAAAGTGAGGTTATTGGAATACAGTTAAATGATTTTTTTTATAGAAACATTCATTCATAAAATTTGGTTAATTATTGAGATCAATCGGAAATTTCCTATCTCATGTTCTCACATAAAGGGTGTTCGGATCAAAACGTGGTCAAATTCAATTGCGGGTAACTTGATAAATTATTTATTTTAAAAACAAAATATCTTTCTTTTTGAAGCTTATTATGTATAGACGACGGGAAAAATACTCAGTTAAGATTCCGGTCGATCTAGTCCAAATCGACGTGACTTTCGTTTGACGCCTGCCATCAGATTTTGTACAGTCACTTTATCCACTTTCTTCGGCGCAGAACGCCAGTTTGCTTTGAGCTGCTTACAGATTTTTGGGCCTTCTTACGATTTTGCTTAACGTTCGTACAATTTTTTTTCGATTGAAAAATGCTCATTATGCCTTCATTGATAGTGCTCTGTTCGCCTCTAGTGAACAAATTAAAGTAAAAATGCGTTTTAAAACTGATTAAAGTGAAAAATCAAAAATTTTATGATGTTGAACATTGAGAAACAATGTGTAGATCATGTTGCAGTGCTTACATTTCAGATCAAGATGATTTAAAGGTCATAAAAGCTTATTTGGTGGTGCTCCAAAATTATAATATTTTCGTCACTTGAGAACCTAGCTGGTTATTATTTAATATTTCTGTAAAGATGAAAAGGATATTTCTTTTTTGGTTAAAAATTAATACTATGGGTAGCAGGCCCTGGCAATTTCACTTTCAATCGTTAATCGTCACTCAAAAATGAGCACAAAACGCGTCATTCGAAAGTAGTGATGCCACATTTTTATCGGTATTTTGGAACCCAAAAAAATCTTTTATCGGTATGGAAATCCTAAAAATCGGTATGAAAATCGGTATTTGAGGCGGATATTCAAAAATGCTTACTTTTTCAACTTCCTAACATATTTTTAATATAAATGGAAACTTGCAATAAAAAGCAAGTCTAAGAACTCTTATGAATGTTAATTTGAGTATTAAACTAGCTGATTAAGTGTTTTAGCATATACTATCCTTTTTTATCTTGGTTCTAGATAACGCAAGTTTACATAAAAAGACGGTTTTGAAATTTTAACAGAACTTTATGTTTCTTACGACTTATACTTTTTTTTATACTTATACTATCTGCTTTTGCTGACGAAAAGTAAAAATTACAAATGAAAATTCAGCAGAGAATCCAAAATTAGTATTCCTTTCCAGAACTATAATTGAATGGAAATCTAATTTAAAAGTTACCGTTTGATATGAAAAATAAGGGCATGGCGATCACTTTCAGGTTACACGTGGTTTAGGCATATTAATGAAATAAAAACTTGATTCTTTAATTGATGTTTAGCTAAAGTGGGATGTAAATTTGATAAATTCGATAAGGCAATAGAACCAGATCAACCTAAAGGAAATTTTAATTTAGTAAGCCCTTAAAAATCCAATGGCTTTTTGATGTTCGAGGCAAATATGGGCCCAAGTTAATGTTCTTCGTTTGGTTGATTGTTTTTTTTTTTGCCAAACTGGCCATTTCAGCTTTCAAAGCCTTTAGTATTAGATATGAGTTCAATTTTTTTTCAGGCAAAGGAAAATTAATTTTAGCTTTTGAAAAATCACACATTATTCATATGAAAACCCAAGAATTTTATGCGAAAATAAATGAGAAACGTGTTCTACAAGAAGGTGTTCCTAAGAAAAATGTTTGAAAACACATAGTTTTTGCAAAACTGAAAATACCCATTTCGCCTGGCGTGACCTGGCGATCTCTGCAATTAGGTACATGTGATATCATTTATTTGGCTAACAAGATGGAGAAGGATTGAAGATTATACCGATGATATGACAAACCGTGTATCTGATTGCACTTCAAATCTTGACATACAACATCTGGCGACAAATTGAACAAGAATTACGTTCCAACGGTGTATATTTTCCCTTGAAAAGTTAGCATCTCGGGAGACAAGAGCATTTTCAATTGAGATTGATCTTTAGAAACTTCTACCTTCTGCTGGCAGTCGCAGAAGGTGAAATATCAGCCTTGAGCTGAGTCCTTTGGCTTTGAGGTTGAGGACTATAATAGTGCATGATTTGACAGAACATAGGAACAAAACAGCGCGAATATCTGAACGAATTATGAGAGTGAGCCGTGGAGATCTTTGCAGGGTACTTTAAAAGTTGTATAGATCAACTTACGCCACGCCAGCTACCGCACTTTGTCTCCTTTCTACGTGACCTTTACGAGGATAACTTGAATTAAGTGGGAATGCGGAAGTGGAATGAAGTATGAGTTAAAATCTTAAAAATCGGTATGAAATCGGTATGTTTTGCCAAAAATCGGTAATCGGTAAATACCGATTCTTGGTCAAAATTTTGCTCAAAAATCGGTAAAAATACCTATTACCACACGTCCAGAGGGGACGGAGTCTAAGCCCTCGGATCCCTGGTCGTTCCTCTGGGGATCAGTGAGGGTGGGTACACATGACCTTCTTTTGTTGGCTAGCTCGATCTTGATCTCGCGAAGGACCTCAAGGTCGGCTTTGTGCCTACTTTGGACTACCAAGACTCGGATGTGATGTGTTTGAAAAAGAACAATTTAATAGATTTAAGTGCGTGGTTTATTTCGTGTTATAATTCTGGGTGATGTGTAAGATGTGTATGTGTGTGTATTTTGTGTGTGGCGATACGCTCACCGTTTTGTGCAGGCCTGCGGCGTCGGAACGTTCTCTTGGTGATGGACTGGCGAATTCTCGGAGATGGCTTGGTGGATGGCTGGAGGTCGTCTGGGGCTGGTTGTGGCTTGAGTGAAGCTGACCAATGATGCTGACCAACGTAATGGACGTTACTTGGCAGGAAATGAGCTAGGCCGGCTTGTTGGGTTCTTTCGGGGCGATCTGGCACGATTGGACTTCTCGGGGATCTCTGATCGACACTCGGAATGGTTCTGGCTTGCCCAGTCGGATTGGCGACCGAGTCGAGCAAGTGCTGCACCACGTGTCCCGGGGCTGACGTCCCCCGAGGACACCTCGAGTGGACCGTTCTGGTTACCTTGGCAAGTAAATCGGCTTCGGGACACAATTTGCGATGTCCGTGTGCTTACTTTCGGCACAAGTCACGATCCGGGCTACTTTTCTTGCCCAAAAACTTTTAACCGGCACTCCACGAGTCACAAAGCGCCTACAAGTTGGCAACGGGCGCATGCGAGGCGTTCAGCGCGAAGTTACCACCCGAAAGAGATCATCTCCCGGCTTTCTCTTTCCGATCAGCCCCCTGAGTTTTCTCTCCAACCCACTGAACTGAAATTCGCCACCTTGTGATGTTCATGTTTGTGATGTTATACGTGTTGTGTCTAAACCTAGCCCTAATACTTAGCCATTTTTCGAAATAGTTTGAAATCAATTGCCTGACTTAAACACCCATAAAAATAAATAATTAAGTTAAACAATTAACATTGAAAAAAGAAACAAAAACTAACATGCAACAAGACAAATGTTACTAACGGTAACATACCGGAAAATCGGTATGTGTGGCATCGCTGTTCGAAAGAGCTTCACTGTCAATTCCCTCGCACACCAGCTTCTCTTCACATTCGGCAGACGCTAATTTCACTCCGCTTCAGTGATTGAATTTTGCTGAGCATGAGTTGATCAACCATCTCTCGCTCAACGCTTTACTCGGAAGCAAAGGTTGCTTTGAGGCAGCGAAAACGACAAAACTGATGATGTATACGCTCTCAACATGGCCCGCCTTCATGAAGCAATATACATTCAAGGCAGCGAATCCAAAAAACCAAACGAATGGCTCTCACTCATCTCCTTTTACAACCTTGCTTGAGGGAACCGAATTCAAAAGGCAGAGCAAACCCGAGTCTCCTCGTTTGTGCCTGGATCGGATGCGCGAGGTTTTTCTGCTATTGCTATTATTGCACAGCAACCGCACGCCGGCAGCTAGTTTTTTCGTTTCTTTTTCCTCCCCTCTCTTTGCTCCATACGTTGCGGGCCTATACAATGCAATAAGTTCGGTTGTTGTTGTTGTTGCCTCAACCTTTGCGGCGAGGTTGAAGATGTTCTCCTCAACAACAGCTATCGGCTGGAGTTATTCAAATTCAACAACGTAAATGAGTATGTGTGCCTCGTCTTCTTCATTCATCATGTAGCAACCGAACGTTGAGAGAGTTCGTTCGGGGCAGCAAACGAATAGTGTCTCTCAGAGCAGATCCTCCTCATGGGGGGGAAGTTTGAATGCTAATAATCAAAGGTTTGAAGAACCTCTTAGCTGAATGAAACTATTATTTCAAAGTAGTCGAAGACTCCTTTGAATTCAGCTACAGTATTTGAAAGACCCAAATACTAGTATTTCACTAGCTACTTGCTAGCATCCTCAGTGGGTTATCGACTGAAGAAAGTGTATCATTTCCCTCCCTTAAATTGTCCAAGCTAGGTAGCTCTGAATTATTTGTAGGTAAAAAGAACCTTCGAATGCTCGGCAAATGTGCCGTTGTCAGTTTCTTGGGCCTACCTACCCTTTTCTGGGTGTTGTCAGGTAGATTATTATTGTTACCCGCCCTATTTTGGGCGTTGTCAGGTAAATTATATTTCTTCTTACCTAAGAACTTGAACAGCCAACTATGACCTGGTCCGTTGTCTCCGTTCAACAGATTAGCTGAATTTTGATTGAAAATTTCAATACTTTCCGCTACATCTAACTTCAGCGAATTACTGTTCAACGATCGAAGTAAAGAAATATTTTCTTGATTGATCAAATGGCCTGTTTCACAGATGTGTAATGCTACTGAAGATCTAGGATTCTGTGAAGGGAGAACTTTTTTCTTCGAATCTGATTTGGCAATTGCCAAATGTTCTTCGAATCTCTCTATTAACTTCCTTTTTGTTTGTCCAATGTATACCTTATCACAGTCAGAACAACTGATCTTGTACACACCGGATCTATGCAAAAGTTCCACCGGATCTTTTGTTGATCCTAAAATGGATTTCAATTGATTATTGGAACTACTAAAAACCAATTCAATATCAAATTTTGTTAACTTGGATCGTAATTCAAGAGCATTGAAGCTATTAAATTCCATCGATCTCCGTTGAAACTCGTTTTGAATTGGAGTTAAAGTAGTGAAGGATTTTCTCTGAAGAATTTTTTATTTTTTGTTGATGATGGCTTGAATAGAACTGGATTGGTATCCATTCTTATTAGCCGTTTGGAAGATATATTGAAGTTCCTTTTCTTCCCCTTCTTTTGAGAGAGGAATCGAATTCATTCTGTGGATCATATGATGGAAAGCGGCCATCTTATGTCCGAATGAATGATTAGAGGTGCTCGGGATAACCCTCATAGTATTGGTTGGTTTCCTGTAAATCTCAAAATTGAAAAGATTATCTTCTCTCTTTATGAGAACGTCCAGGAAAGGGATTTTCTTATCCTCTTCCACTTCACAAGTGAACTTGATATTCTTATGTAAACCATTTATGGCTGTCAGGAGTTCCTCAAGAAAATCTTTGTTTACTACACAGAAAATATCGTCGACGTATCTCCACCATTTTTCGGGTAGTAAATCCTGTTTTTCAAGAGTTTCCTCCAAGTGAGCCATAAACAGTTCACAAAGAAACGGAGACAACGGGTTTCCCATTGGAGCCCCTTTTGTCTGTCTATAGAACAGATCCCTAAACTTGAAATATGTCTGTCCCATACACAAGTCAACAAGTTTCTTGTAGTTTCGCACTTTGAGTCTCCAAGCGCTGCCACTATGTTGTTGAAGCAACCAATCCTCTAACAGATTAGAAGCTTCTTTAACTGGGACGCTTGGAAATAGTGCTGAAACATCAAAAGAAACCATGATATCATCCTCCTCTATGTTGCCTGAGGCTTGAAGTCTCTTGACAAATTCCAGAGTGTTGGTTACCGATCTAGTTCTAAAAGGTTTTGGCATCCTTTTGAACTCTTCTAGTAACCATTTTGCCACTTTTTCTGTGGGTGCGTTTACACCTGAAATTATCTCCCTCATTTCATTCCCCGGTTTGTGAATCTTAGGTAAACCTTTGATTCTGGGGACGATAGGGGCTGATACTTTCAATGCGATCGGCGCAAACCCCAGAATGGGCCCACACTCTTTTAGTGTTTTTTCTACTTCCTTCACCATTTCTGGCAAAGGATCCTCTCTGCGAATTCGATAGGGGCCCTCATCGATCTTACTTTGAATTAACTGATTGTAATCAGTTTTATTCAAAATAACTACTGAGTTACCCTTATCCGCTTTCACAAAAAACACCGGTTTCTTTTTGAGCTCTTTCACCACATCAAGCTCATCCTTATTCGAGTGTCCTTTGATACCTTTCCTCAAGACTTCTGCTACTTCAGCCCTCGCACAGTCCTTTTGGGTTGAGGACAACTTGCTAGACCTAATAGCTGTCTCGACGTCCAGGACTACCTGGTCCATTCGCGGTTTCCTATGTACCGCATAGTTCAGCCCTTTGTTCAGTAGGCTCATTTGTTTATCCGTGAATTGTTCCGAAGAGCGATTCACAACAAATCCGTCCAAATCGACAACACTTGGTATATCCCTCGATTTGACCGGTTGCCTCACCTTCAAGAGCTTCAACTTTTTGTCAAGCGTCAACTTTTTTCTTCTCGCCTCACACTCTTCAGCTACTTTCACTTTCATCAAAAAAGAAGGAAACTCTGCTTTGTATTGTTTCGCTAATTTAAGATGAAGTGCGTAACTACTGAACAAAGGGCTGAACTATGCGGTACATAGGAAACCGCGAATGGACCAGGTAGTCCTGGACGTCGAGACAGCTATTAGGTCTAGCAAGTTGTCCTCAACCCAAAAGGACTGTGCGAGGGCTGAAGTAGCAGAAGTCTTGAGGAAAGGTATCAAAGGACACTCGAATAAGGATGAGCTTGATGTGGTGAAAGAGCTCAAAAAGAAACCGGTGTTTTTTGTGAAAGCGGATAAGGGTAACTCAGTAGTTATTTTGAATAAAACTGATTACAATCAGTTAATTCAAAGTAAGATCGATGAGGGCCCCTATCGAATTCGCAGAGAGGATCCTTTGTCAGAAATGGTGAAGGAAGTAGAAAAAACACTAAAAGAGTGTGGGCCCATTCTGGGGTTTGCGCCGATCGCATTGAAAGTATCAGCCCCTATCGTCCCCAGAATCAAAGGTTTACCTAAGATTCACAAACCGGGGAATGAAATGAGGGAGATAATTTCAGGTGTAAACGCACCCACAGAAAAAGTGGCAAAATGGTTACTAGAAGAGTTCAAAAGGATGCCAAAACCTTTTAGAACTAGATCGGTAACCAACACTCTGGAATTTGTCAAGAGACTTCAAGCCTCAGGCAACATAGAGGAG
Source organism: Uranotaenia lowii (assembly GCF_029784155.1). NCBI lineage: Eukaryota > Metazoa > Arthropoda > Insecta > Diptera > Culicidae > Uranotaenia > Uranotaenia lowii. The sequence goes on from NC_073691.1 coordinate 119,310,250, forward strand.
GATGATATCATGGTTTCTTTTGATGTTTCAGCACTATTTCCAAGCGTCCCAGTTAAAGAAGCTTCTAATCTGTTAGAGGATTGGTTGCTTCAACAACATAGTGGCAGCGCTTGGAGACTCAAAGTGCGAAACTACAAGAAACTTGTTGACTTGTGTATGGGACAGACATATTTCAAGTTTAGGGATCTGTTCTATAGACAGACAAAAGGGGCTCCAATGGGAAACCCGTTGTCTCCGTTTCTTTGTGAACTGTTTATGGCTCACTTGGAGGAAACTCTTGAAAAACAGGATTTACTACCCGAAAAATGGTGGAGATACGTCGACGACATTTTCTGTGTAGTAAACAAAGATTTTCTTGAGGAACTCCTGACAGCCATAAATGGTTTACATAAGAATATCAAGTTCACTTGTGAAGTGGAAGAGGATAAGAAAATCCCTTTCCTGGACGTTCTCATAAAGAGAGAAGATAATCTTTTCAATTTTGAGATTTACAGGAAACCAACCAATACTATGAGGGTTATCCCGAGCACCTCTAATCATTCATTCGGATATAAGATGGCCGCTTTCCATCATATGATCCACAGAATGAATTCGATTCCTCTCTCAAAAGAAGGGGAAGAAAAGGAACTTCAATATATCTTCCAAACGGCTAATAAGAATGGATACCAATCCAGTTCTATTCAAGCCATCATCAACAAAAAACAAAAAATTCTTCAGAGAAAATCCTTCACTACTTTAACTCCAATTCAAAACGAGTTTCAACGGAGATCGATGGAATTTAATAGCTTCAATGCTCTTGAATTACGATCCAAGTTAACAAAATTTGATATTGAATTGGTTTTTAGTAGTTCCAATAATCAATTGAAATCCATTTTAGGATCAACAAAAGATCCGGTGGAACTTTTGCATAGATCCGGTGTGTACAAGATCAGTTGTTCTGACTGTGATAAGGTATACATTGGACAAACAAAAAGGAAGTTAATAGAGAGATTCGAAGAACATTTGGCAATTGCCAAATCAGATTCGAAGAAAAAAGTTCTCCCTTCACAGAATCCTAGATCTTCAGTAGCATTACACATCTGTGAAACATGCCATTTGATCAATCAAGAAAACATTTCTTTACTTCGATCGTTGAACAGTAATTCGCTGAAGTTAGATGTAGCGGAAAGTATTGAAATTTTCAATCAAAATTCAGCTAATCTGTTGAACGGAGACAACGGACCAGGTCATAGTTGGCTGTTCAAGTTCTTAGGTAAGAAGAAATATAATTTACCTGACAACGCCCAAAATAGGGCGGGTAGGGGAACTGGGGGTATAATGCCCAGTGTGGGCAAAACGCCCCACTGCGATATCTAGCTAGATATACACTTATTTTAAGAATTCGGTACGCTATTCCCTTCTAATTAACAGTAGAAACCTTTTGTACAAAAAATTAGCATCAAATATGCGATAAATCCCTGCAAAAATCCAAAAATACTTTTCCAGCCATATTCCTTGCAATTTGTGCCTTGACTTTCGTAAGGAATTACGGCATCTATTGCCAAAAAAAATTACCTGACATCTGTTACAATGATGAACATTGGTCTTGAAAATCATCACAAAACGAAAAATTTCCTTATTCAATTATTTTTTATGTTATTTTGATCGATTTTTAATAAACATGTCTAGGTGGGGCAAAACGCGCCATGTTCGTTTATCTTTAAGGATGTTTCATATTTGTTTAAATTTATATGCAGTTTCATCACAACAATTTTAAAGATATTTATAAGTTGTATTGGAAAACATAACTTGAATATAAACGAATATATTTAAAATTCCTAAATTTATTATAGATTTAATTAACTATTCACAAGAATTTCAGTATATCTGGCAGCACTGCGCGTAGCAATACATTTTTCCATCTGTGAAGTAGAATAGAAGTGTTTTTACCTGGCAAACACTTTCGGAGGCACTTGGATCAATAAACACTTATTAAACGTTAAACGGCGCGATTGGGTACACACATATGCGCATTATGCCCCCACTGAATCTGAAATCCAATTTTAAACCTACTCTTCAAACTTCATTAAATTTGTGGCCTTTTTTGACCTTCCAGTTATTCTAACTATCAGATTTAGACAAAAAATAAACCAAACTTCCAAACACAATCGAAAATTAAAGTTAATCTTTTCAAATGTATTCTAAAACAAGGCTTTCTTCTTAACGTGGGCATTATGCCCCCTCTTCCCCTAACAATAATAATCTACCTGACAACACCCAGAAAAGGGTAGGTAGGCCCAAGAAACTGACAACGGCACATTTGCCGAGCATTCGAAGGTTCTTTTTACCTACAAATAATTCAGAGCTACCTAGCTTGGACAATTTAAGGGAGGGAAATGATACACTTTCTTCAGTCGATAACCCACTGAGGATGCTAGCAAGTAGCTAGTGAAATACTAGTATTTGGGTCTTTCAAATACTGTAGCTGAATTCAAAGGAATCTTCGACTACTTTGAAATAAAAGTTTGAATGAATATATATGTATAGCTATATAGCTGTATAGCTATGCGAGGGCTCAGAGCGTGTATTTTGAATGCCTCTGATGAGAAAATTGGTGAGGATTTCAATCACTGCTCCGCTTTCACCTCGGTTTCCTTCGTTCGAAACTGGCAATCCGAGATATTAACCAAACAGTTGCGCTACAAAGTGCTCCATACAAGAGTTTAGATAATTTGGGAAGCTTGTAGGAACAGGCATTCAAATAAAAAGGAAATTAGCTCCTAGTGTTATTTTTAACAATTATTCGGCAAAATTTTGTCATGAGAAGGTACTTGCAAGCAGTGGTCGGAAAATCGCTCAAGAAAAGCAATCAGGAATGGTTTCTAGTTAGAATGATGCTACCTCCGAGTGCTGTGATACGCACGTGGTAAAAGTACCCATTGAATATATGTCGTAAATCAACACTAACTTGAAACAAGAAGATATACCATGCCCCACCGGAGGCTACCGTTGCTATTCGTCACGTGGCTAATCGACGGTGATCGACATACTTGATGATACATTTTGAACGTCGCTCTCTCAATCATTCCCGAACGTCTATCCTCGCATCATTGTTGATAATGCTCGTTATTGATAGACGATCATTAATGTTTCAAAAGGAAAAATCTGAATAAATACCAGGACCACATGTTCAAAAAAGCTGTAGCACATGCTGGACAGTTCATTGCGGTTACCTAGTCATGATTTTGTCCTTCTAGGCAAAACGAAAAATAAAAAATCATCTGATAGCCTACATAGATCGCTCAGAACTGATACATATCAGTTATAATCCTAAAGGTTGAAAGTCGTTAGGGGAAGGAAATCAGCATCGAGACGTTAGTCTGCGTCCTTTTTTACCTCAGCATGTATCGCAAAAGTGTTTCAAATACAGAAGCGTCGTTGTCATGCATGATTGTTTGTATGATTTGGTTGAAGAAGGAAAATTTGACTGCTTTGATGTTTTGGCTCTGAATGTAGTCAAGCATGGCTCAGTGAAAATGATTGATTTTCGGAAGCATGCTTGCAAGACACGACGACAGAAATACATTTGACTTTTTTACAAAAATTTACGAAAAATGTGCAAACAGCTCTCCCATAAGAGCAGACATTTCAGAAGTGCATTTTTCATAAATGAAATACAACTCGTAAATAAATCTATAAAACATCTAAATCATTTTAAATCTTCTTCCAGTACAAAAAGCAACTCAAACACTCCGTTGATTCCAGAAAAAACATCAAATTTGTTAAATTGATTAACAGAAAACAGGATAAAATTCCAGTTTTTTCAACCAGGTTTTTTCCTTGTTAGAATGCTTTCCAAAAAAAGAACTTTCGTAAATTTAGCTTACAAATATCTCCAACAATTTTTTTGAATGAATGTTTTTGTTATAATATCACTTTTTCATTCAAAAACTTTTAAAATACTTAGGTGTGTTTTCAATCGCAAGAAAAACACCAGTTTTTGAAACTCAATTTATCGCTTAGTAGCTATCATTATTTTATCAAAAAATATTCAAAACACTAGAAGAAAACATAAAAGTTGATTCTACTTACTTTTTAAGAGATCTCTGAAGTAAAAAGCCGTAGTAAAATGAGTTTCAAATTAATCGAAAATTTACACCCCTTAGTTTACTTTTTTTCCTAACTACAAAACGTCAAACATTTACCTGGCATCGCGGATCGTCAATTTCATTTCAAAACGAAATTCGAGCATATCCCTTTCAATGAAAGTTTGATTGCGTATACTCACATTACCTCCGAAAACAAAGCCGGCTGATGCCGGCTGGAAAACAACAGTATACACCAACAATTTGCTGGCGCCCAAGGAAGACACCAACAATTGCTTGAAGATGCACACGGTGCCGGGCCGACGCGGCCGGACGCACCCACAAAAAATACCAACAATTGCTTGAAGACGCACAAGGTGCCAGGCCGACACGGCCGGTAGACGCATCAACAAATACCAACAATTGCACGCTGCACATCAAGAAATCTGTTGCCACGCGACTGGTGTGTGTGTGTGTGTGTGTGTGTGTGTGTGTGTGTGTGTGTGTGTGTGTGTGTGTGTGTGTGTGTGTGTGTGTGTGTGTGTGTGTGTGTGTGTGTGTGTGTGTGTGTGTGTGTGTGTGTGTGTGTGTGTGTGTGTGTGTGTGTGTGTGTGTGTGTGTGTGTGTGTGTGTGTGTGTGTGTGTGTGTGTGTGTATGCTATTTGCTGCCTGTTTTGCTGCATTGAAAGTCTCGTTTGACGTCGAAATTGATAACACTGATTGCGGGCAGTTTCAAGCATCATTGAAATTCTCTTCTGCTGACTTTTGAATTTCTTTCTTTCACCCGAGCAGTGAATATGACATGATTCACTTTCATTCGAGTAATGAAAGTGAACTGCTCGAAATTGAAATTTGTTGGAGTCAAACGAATATAAGGAAATTTCAAATTCATTCTTTCCTTTCGACGATGCCGAGCCCTGAATTGGGTAGTACGAAACAAGTCCTTATGAAAATTTGTTTAATAAAATACGTACTTATGTAGAAAAAAGGAGTGCTCATTATGCCCTGGGTGCTGGTTATGCCCTCATCTCCCCTACCTTATGCTTAACCGAGGAAGAATGACCTTAATGGGTGAAATTCCAGTAAAAAAGGAAAAAAAAGTAATTAACAAAAACCCTATTTAAAAATTTTACGAAAACAATTGCACTGATACACATTTTGTGGGTAAATGTTTCCAAAGCCTGGACAAATTTTCTTAAAGCATATTTTCATTATTTTATTTATTCAAGTTTCTGAAAATTTCATGGTGCAGGAATAGGAATGTTTTTTTTTATTATAACAGGTATCCCTGAATAAGTGCTTCCATTTTGTCCGCGAGAGGATGCTGATGCTGTCGCTTTTCGTTGTATGGACGAAAATACTGGTTAATTTGCTTCATTCATTTAAGTTAAGTAGATTTAATTACAGAAAAAAACCATGTTGTAAATTAAAATCTCATTAATAGAGCCACATGTTTCGTTAATTTTCAGCATCAAAGACACTACACTTCAAGCCCTAATGACTCAAAGACTATTTGCGAGATATTTTAGATTTGATTTCATAACATCCTGTTGATCTCTCATCATAAGCAACAAGGAAGGATGCTTCTACCTTCGCAAGAGAGCCAGCAAACATATTTGTCTTAACGATTTCAGCAGATCCGAAACTGATAGTGCAGTCAAGTGTAAATGTGCACACATGATTTCAGCATGAAATATATGGGATGTATTCAATATATCCATAGATGAAATAGAAAGTTATCTGGTTACTTAGCTTTCCGTCGTAGCTAATTCTAAGTGGCCATACTGTTTGTACCATTTACAAGGAAAGAAGACAGGAAATTAAGCTGGTCATGCTTCGGTAGTTAAGATAACGATAATGACGAAGATGAGATTCTAGTGCAAAAACTTAGTTGTAGCATCTTCCCGTATGTGGTGTGTATACATGCTCGGTTTGCTCCATGTTTCCCACTACACATACATCTTCCGGAAAAGTCATCTTCTTGAGTTCGAAATAGTTGAGAAGAGGACCAAAAGAGTTTGCAAAGAATCCTCAGCTCGGAGGAATGGGGAAGCTTAGAGGCGATTAGGTGCGTTCCGAGGGATAAGAGTCAAGCATGGCACCAGCAAGATGGGATTGGGGGATAAAAGCTAGACGATTCATAAGACAGATCTGATCTTTTGGATAAGGTTAGTTTGGCACTTAAGTAATTACTTGTAGGGGGTTAAGCTGGGACCGAAGAAATCTATTAAAGGAAAATATACATTCCTTATGCTACTGATTCCAGGGCAATGAGAATTTATCAAATTATATAGCGCGTATTTGAAATGATACATATCGATTTTGTCCGGGTGAAAATAATTCATACTATAGCTGTCATCCATTTGAGATTTTTCTCCGTAATAGTTATAGGAGTCCTGACTAAAATCGCTATAAAGCTTAGTTCATTAAGGAATGGGACATTTTGTTTCGCTGATAACTTGGTTCCTTGTACCTAATTGGATATGCAAAATTTTAACATTAATGTGTTGGCTGAAGAAAGAAGCTATTTTTTATCAAAATTTATTATTAACACTTTTCCGAGATATGTATTTACGATTCAATAGAAAAAGAAAAAAAAATTCTGCTCAGTTTCCTTCAAAGCCCATCATTACCAAATCTAAAGCTGACAAAACCGTTGTTCATACCAAAAATTGCTATGCGTGAGTGGTATAAATGTATGAAATACTGTCAAGAATGTCCACACAGTTCAAGTCAAATGTTAAAGTAAAGCATATGATCGGCAACTACGGTAAAGGGACATCAGAGAAAACAAGGATCAAATGATCCATTTCAAATCATGAATAAGCGAACAATAAAGTGTAGATAGCTGAAATGCTCAGCAAATTTGTTTCCGAGAGACTGGAGGTGTTGTAAAGTTGTTAATTGATTAAACTGAACCTCAAAAAACGAATTTTGCTGCTTCCAGAGCTCGAAAGCTGTATAGCCGGTGCCAAGGCATTGCGATAGATAAGTACTGATGGATAACAAAACTTGTGAAAAAATCAATTTCAAAAAAATTGCATCAGTTGAATCCTGTAAAGTTCCTGCTAGTGGCAAGGTTCGTAGCATATCATACTACGTATTTGCTGATTCTTTTGCAAAAAAAACATGATTTGCCTGTACTCTGTAACTTTTGTTTTCGCTTTCTAAGAAGAGTACTCTTTTTTGTATACTTCGCAGCTTACAAATTCATCAAACCGATTTATTTTAATCAACTCCATGATGATTCTGCAATATATTTGTCTGATTTTGCTAGCTGAAATTCTAGTAAAAACGTGTTCTAGTAGAACAAAAATAATCTCATTTTATTAATTTCCTAACGGGTGAGTCCACCAAATTGCTCTCAAGTTATCTCTAAAGAGAAGTATTGGGCGGAAGTTGAAGAAAGAGGTGGTAGTCACCTTCAATTCAGATAACACCAAGTATTAGAGGAAAAAAACTTATCCATATCATGACTGAAAAAAGTGTGCGCCCACCGATGGGATATACCCAGATTAGAATTGAAATATTTTAAACTGGGCCAAATTCGAGCATTTTTTTTAATGAAATCCGGGCATCCGGGCCAGATAGGATTGTTCCCAAATTTGGTTCAAATATCCGGACAAATCCGGATGAAACCAGGCCATCTGGCAACCTTAGATTAATAACTATAAGCTGTTTTCGAACTGTTTTCAAACCCTATGATATCATTTCAGATTTTTTTTTAAATCATATACCCGTGAAACGGAAATCGTTTTGAGCAGTGTTCAATGTTTTGAATATCTGATCATATAAAAACCAGCTGGAATGCTGTAATTAACTGTTTCACATCCAGTGTATGATGCTTTTCTGGATTTAGAAGAAATTTTGAAAAAAAGCTAGTTAACCAATATACATAACTATGATATTAATTCTCGACAAACTGTCTTAATTTAAAGGAAACACAGTTACTAAATAAACAAAATGAATTCATAACGGCTATCGCACAATTGAGATCTGTCGCCAGTAGTGTTACCGAAGAATAAGTTGTAATAGATTACGTTCCAAAATTGAATATCCAAGAACAGTTATTTGAAGAAATGTAAAAACGTTTGGGATTATCGAAACGCGTTAAACCTTCCCCACTCTAAACTGTCCGTAGTCAACAAAACTCTTGAAGGATATCCAAGAACAGTTATTTGAAGAAATGTAAAATCGTTTGGGATTATTAAAACGTTAAACCTTCCCCGGACTCTAAAATGTCCGTAGTCAACAAAATTCTTGAAGGATAATGGATGATTCCGCCAGCGCAAACGTGCCTTGAGGGAAGCCTTGAATGAGCGCTCATTCCGGTGTTGACAATAGGAAGATCGAAATTCGTTCTCATCGTCTGACAAATAGCACGTGGATTGATGACCGCTCGGATTCAATAAATTAGCTTCATTGTATGCATTAATTACCAGCTTCCCCAATTCTTAATTACCGCTATCAGAGCGGCTATAGATCAATCGCCTTAACAAGAGGATCCCATTTATCGTCTGACGCCGAAGTTTAATTTATTCATGCAATTGTCTTACAAATGAGATTATGAAGATTTGCAATAAATTACACATCATGTCAACCACGTTTCTGCTAGACAGAGCCGGCTTCAGACGAAAAACTTCTCATCGCCCTGAGCTTAGCATAAACGGGATAAGGTTCAAATTAGCTTGTAGATACTTTTCTGGAACGAAGCATATGTGAAAAGGAATAATTCCTGTGCCATAAAAATATCATGTTGGCAAGTGCTCTCCAGAAGCTAGGAATAAACCAACTCTTCGAGACTGCGAATGTGTCAATGCAGTTGTGAAAGAGTCATAAAAAGTTGAACTTATTCTGCTGTTAGGCAACAGTTGAAGAAATCGAGATAAAACTTTGTGTTCTCCTGTTCTTCACGCATGGATATTCTATTGAAGTGGTTTGCCTGCGAGATGATTTTTGTGGAATGTTTTATTCTCTATCAGGCCTTGCACTTTTCACTTGCGGAACTAAATGTGTACTTCACATTGTCGTTTCCCAAGTACGACGTGTTTGTTTATGGGTTGAAGCTCGAAACAAATAGAATTAAGCCTTTAAATCTACTTCAAAGTTCCTATATTGCGAAGTTTAACTTTCGATCGCCCGTTGAAACCAATTAAAAACTTTAAAGTTTACAAAAGAGTACAACAGAGATTTGTTTTACGAACCATTGAGCTGTACAAATACATTTGCAACCCTTTAATAGCCTCTTGATAATGAGAAATACCGTCAAACGGGGCATCATGCAACATCAGCGTAAGATGCAAGATGGTATTTTAATATAATGTAATAACGTTATCATTTAATGATAACAAAATGATGATTACATAGTTTCTCACATTATGAGATAGTTTTTTAAAGTTTTTTATTCTCATAGAATATTTTAAAAAAAATCTAGCAATAGATGTAGGTAAAAAATTTTACATTTTTCGATGCCGTGGAAAACTTTACCCAGTATGACGGATTGGCTTAATAATATCATTTACGAACCTTTTATTATCCTATATCAGTACTGTTGGTGTAAAATTTTTTTTCGGAAAAATCATCCTTTTTTTAAATTAGGGGAGAGTGGGGTATCGTGGGCCATGGGGAAACGTGGGTCACTTTTAATATCTCAGATGTGTGTTGAGATAAAAATCTCAAACCAACTGTTATCGTCGTCGCCTTGTGTGAGCATATATTTCTATATGGTGTTGACTGAAATACGCATCATATGCTTCTTTTATTTATCAAGCTAAAAAAAGTGTTAAAAATTTACTTACATAATTAAAGAAACACCCGCTAATTTCATCGATGGGGAACCTTAAGTGCATAACAAAACTATGCTCATACGCTTATGATCTTAGTTTTGTCATGATCTTTAACGTGGAAAAGGAATTTTTGATGAAACATCAAGAAGTCACACAAACGCAACCAATTTGCAAATCATAGCTTGTGGGGAATCGTGGGCCACACATCTTGATTCACCTATATTTTTATGTTTTTATACACATTCAGAACTTAAAATACGATTTACCTATCTGTAAAGTTTTCTTATGCCAAATGAAGAGTTATGAAAGGTATTTTGTCCATCCTATATAAAAATTTTGCCAAAATGTTCGCGAGCCAGACTTTGGAATTTATGCGATCATACACAGCTCTCTTTTTTTATTTTATCATCTGAAATTGCTTTAAAATAACGAAATGAATTAGGAAATCACAGTTTTGGGTCAACTCATAAACTTTGCATGTTATTTGGTCAATTTGGATTTGGTGACCCACGGTTCCCCACCATTTTTCAAAATCCAAAAATTATTGATTTTTTTCAAACAGTTAGAATTTGGGGAAAACAACTTATTAAAAATTATAAAAAATTCTTATGATACCTTGAAAATGTAGAAAACCATACCATCTTTTATTTTCATTTTATCTTTTATAATAAAAAAGTTATGGAACAACGAAAAAAAGTGGCCCATGATCCCCCACTCTCCCAAACTAATTTTATAATTTAGTAACCAGTCAGGGCTAAAATGCAACAAAATGCAAATCAAAGATTCGCTTTTTCAATCTCGTTTCTATATGCTGGAATATGATTATTTTGGATCATGCATTTGTCAATTTCAAAATTTCATCCAGACATTAATTTTTATGATTTCAGTTAGTTGTTTTTTTTGTAGTATTTTCTACCCCTAAATCACTATTATGTTTTTTAAAAACATTTTTCACAGAAGAAATGTTGAACTTAATTCGAAAAACACCTAAATAAAACTACTGAAATTGGTGCACTATGAGTTATGACATCTAAAACACTTCAAAAATTATAAATTTTGAAACTTTTCCATTTGATTTTTCATTAAAAACAAAGTTTGTTGTAACTTACCCAGTTTTTTTAGTAAAGGGAGAATCGAATGTTTTTGTTAATTTAAAAATAACTGGTGAAACCAATATTTTTTATGATTTCGTCAATTTGATGTCCCTTCAACCTCAAAGCTTTTGATGAACAAGATGATCAAACAATGGACATTAGCTTTTTAGATGCAATCCCAAGCAACCAAAAGTTCGGATATCACTTAAGGAACGAACTCATAAGTTAACAAAGAACTGATTTATTAAATTATATCGTGGACCATTTCTGCTGTTCAAAATGCTGTTTCGCGGTCCATGGATCTTAATTTGTTATCAATGTCAGTCAATACTTAAAAATAAGCTTTGAAGTACTGTTTTGGATTCTGCTTCTACTTTTTGGGAACTTTAAAGTTGGTATGGAGAAAATCCATCTAATTTTTACGTACCGCAGCTGGGGCATCATGCAACACTTTTCAACTTCAATCCCAAGCAACCAAAACTTCGGATAACATTCCTTTACCAGGTATGATCAGCTCAATTTTTAAGTAGCTAAACGAACTTCAAAGTTGAATTGCTTCTAACCTGCACTTCTAACCTGCACTTCAAATCTGAATTTTGTTGAAGGAAACTGATATCAAATTTTGATGTTATTTTAGATTTCAAACCTTGATCAGAACTATTTCTAAATTCGTGTTAAGATTTTCAACGGTTTTTTTTAACCAAATTATAAATTCTTAATGTTGAATTGCTTTTAAAAACAACTTCAAACTAGTACCCTGAATTGTCTTTGTTATGCAGGATTCTGTCAGTTCTGAGTTTGCGATCAGCCGTTTTACTCTGAATCTTTTATTTTTCCTTCGTAACCTTTTTGTGCAAAATTTAATGTCTACGTTTGTATTCTATATCTTCATTCGGTTATTTCAATAGATTTATGAAATTATCCAAATACTTCAATTATGCTATGAGTGAATTTTCAGTTTTATATAGACTTTGTTTGATGAAATTCCGTTTTTTGCGATTTGTTTACATCTAGATATCTATCTATATATATAAAAAGCAATTTCTGTGGGTTTGTTTGTTTGTTTGTTTGTTTGTTTGTCCTCTATAGACTCAGCCGTCTTAAGAGCTAGAGAGCTGAAATTTGGCATGTATGTTCATTAGGACCAGGAATGATGAAAAATGTTTTCGGATTTTCGGATGACCCCTTCTGAAGGGGGTCGTCCATACAAGACAAATATTGTTTTCGCGATATTTACGTTATTTTTTGTCGGATTGTGATGAAAATTTGCACATGAGAGTTTTGAGAGATGGCCAATCGATTCCAGGCATTGCATTTTGGGTCAGGGGTCGGCAAAAGGGGTCGTCCATATCGACTGTTTATTGTTTTTGCGATATTAGCGTTATTATAAATAAGATTGAGATGAAACTTTGCACATAGTAGTTTTGAATGACGAGCAATCAATTCGAGATGCTAAATGCGGAGTCAGGGGTCGTCCAAAGGGGTCGTCCATATTAACTTCCAATATCTTAGTGATATTGACGTTTTCATACATAGGATTGGGGTGAAAATTTGCACATAGGAGTTATTAGGGACAAACAATAGATTTCACTTATCCAAATTATAGTCAGGGGTCGGCCACAGGGGTCGTCCATATTAACAATTCACTGTTAATGCGATATTGTAGTTATTATACAACGAATTCAAATGAAAATTGGCACACGAGAGTTTTGAGGGACGGGTAATCGATTACAGGTATTCAATTCAGTGTAAGGGGTCGGCAAAGGGGGTCGTCCTTATTAACCTTTCCATATTTTTGCAATATCGTCGTTAGTATACATAAGATTGGGATGAAAATTTGCACACGGCAGTTTTCAGGGACGGGCAATCGATTTCAGATGTCAAATGTTTTGCCACGGGTCGACGAAAGTGGTCGCCCACATTAATTAAATTTCCATTGTTTGTGGCAATATTGATGTTATTATGCAATGGATTGCTTAGAAAATTTGCACACTGGAGTTTTGAGGGAAAGGTAATCGATTTCAGAAATCAAAGATTATATAAGAGGTCACCTCAAAGGGTTTATTTTTTGGCAATTATTGCGTTGTTATGCATCGATCGAGTCGAAATTTATACACGGGGAATTTCGCCACGGTCAATTGATTCATGATTTCAAATAAAGTAGCAGACGTCAGAAAAGTGATTATCTAATATTTTTGCGATTATTACTTAACAATGTATTCGGAAGTGCAACTGGAAAATGCTTGGCAATTGAATTACATACAAACTGTTTATAACATATTCCAAGTTTAAAGCGAAACGGAGTTCGTATGGGATCAGCTAGTATATATATAAAAAGCAATTTCTGTATGTTTGTTTGTTTGTTTGTTTGTTTGTTTGTTTGTTTGTTTGTCCTCTATAGACTCAGCCGTCTTACGAGCTAGAGGTCTGAAATTTGGCATGGATGCTCATTAGGACCAGGAAGGATGAAAAATGTTTTCAGATTTTCGGATGACCCCTTCTGAAGGGGGTCGTCCATACAAGACAAATATTGTTTTCGCGATATTGACGTTGTTTTTTGTCGGATTATGTTGAAAATTTGCACATGAGAGTTTTAAAAGACGAGCAACTGATTTCAAGCCTTAAATTTTGTGTGAGGGGTCAGCCAAAGGGGTCGTCCATATTAACTGTTTGCTATTTTTGCTACATTGACGTTATTATACATCGTATTCAGATGAAAATTGGTACACGATAGTTTTGAGGGACGAGCAATCGATTTGAGGTATCCAATTTAGTGTAAGGAGCCGGCAAAAGGGGTCGTCCATATTAGCTTTTCAGTATTTTAGTGATATTGTCGTTATTATACACCGGATTGAGATGATAATTAGCACAAAGGAGTTATAAAGGACAAACAATTGATTCCACTTATCAAAATTTAAGTCAGAGGTCGGCCAAAGGGGTCGTCCATATTAACTTTTCAATATTTTTGCGATATTGTCGTTATTATACATCGGATTCAGATGAAAATTGGTACACTAGAGTTTTGAGGAACGGGCAATCGATTTCAGGTACTAAATTCAGTGTAAGGGCCAGCAAAGGGGGTCGTCTATATTAACCTTTCAATTTTTTTGCAATATCGTCGTTATTATACATCGGATTGGGATGAAAATTTGCACACGGTAGTTTTCATGGGCGGTTTATTGTTTGGCGGTTTGGTTTTTCATGGCGGTTGACAAATGATTTGCCAGGGGTCGACGAAAGGGGTCGTGCATATTAATTATTTTTTTACTGTTTTAAGCAATATTGACGTTATTATGCAATGTATTTTTTTGAAAATTTGCACACGGGAGTTTTGAAGGAAGGGCAATCGATTTCAAATATCAAAGATTGTATAAGAGGCCACCAGAAGGGATTTCACTGTTTGGCAATATTTGCGTTGTCATGCAACGATCGAGTCGAAATTCATACTCGGGAGTTTTTTCTGGCCCGGTCAATTGATTCCTGATGACAGAAAAAGTGATCGTCCAATATTTTTGCAATTATTACTTAACAATGAATTCGGAAGTACATCTGGAAAATGCTTGGCAATTGACTTTCATACAAACTTTTCATGACATATTCCAACGTGAAAGCGAAACGGAGTTCATATGGGATCAGCTAGTCTATATATATAAAAATGAATTTCTGTCTGTCTGTCTGTCTGTCTGTCTGTCTTTCTGTCTGTTCCCTATAGACTCGGAAACTACTAAACCGATTTACGTGAAACTTGGCAGGTGGCGGTATTGGAGGCCGGGGAAGGTTCCTATTCTGGTTTGGGACCCCTCCCCCTAACAGGAAGGGGGGGAGGCTCCTCCCAAATAAAAGGCAATTTTTTGCATAACTCGAGAACCCATCAAGCAAATGGTATCAAATTTGGCATGGGGTGGTATTTGGAAACGGGGAATATATCAATGAATATTAGGTACCCCTCTCTCCTCTCAGTGGGGTGATAGGAAGGGGGGAGGGCGGCTACCTTACAATTTTTCATATAATTCGAAAACTAATCAAGATATTGGAATCAAATTTGGCATGGGAAGGTATTTTGATATGAAAAATATTTCAATGATTATTTGAGGCTCCTCCCTTCCTGCAGTTGAAAGGGGGAGGGGCCTCTTCTTTTTATTTTTCTACATAACTCTAAACTAATAAAGCAAATGGAACCAAATTTGGCATGAGAAGGTATTTGGATACGAATAATATTTCAATGATTATTTGAGACCCCTCCCTCTTTTCAGTAGGGAGATATAAAGGGGGGAGGCCCTCTTTTTAATTTTTTACATAACTCAAAATCTAATCAAGCAAACGGAACCAAATTTGACATGGGCGGATGTTTGGGAACGCGACATGTTCTAATGATTGTTTGAGACCCCTTGCTTCTTCCAGCGGGGAGAAAGAAAAGAGCGAGGGAAGTTTCATAAAATTTTTATTGCATAACACAGGAACTACAACAACAAATGGAACCAAATTTGGCATGGTATTTGGGTACGAGAAATGCTTCTATGAATTCTCACACCTTCAAAAAGGTGGATGAAAAGGGGGTCTCTCCCCTTGTAAGGTCTCCCTCACAATTTTCAGTATAACTGGAGAGCTGATCGAGCAAATTGAACCATATTTGGCATGTGAGGGTATTTGGATACGAGAAATGTTTCTATTATAAATTGAAGCGCCACCTTTTTTCAACGGAAAGATAAAAAGGGGGAAAGGGGACTTCCATACAATTTTTTGCATAACTCGAGAATTAATAGAGCAAATGAAATAAAATTTGGTATCAAAAAGTATTGAGAACAAAAAATACTTTCATGAATATTATGTTCTCACCCCTCCATTCAATGGGGAGAACGGAAGGGGGATGGTACTTCCTTTCAAGTTTATGCATAACTCAAGAATTTACAACGCAAATAAAACCAAATTTGGCATGGGATGGTATTTTAATACGAGAAATTTTTTACGTCAAACAATTCCTTTCTTGTAGTGGGATGATAGAATTGGGAATAAAGGAAGGGAAGAGGAGAGAAATGGACAAAACTTAACATGGATAATCATATTGGTATGATTCTATGATTATCTGACACACCATTCTCTATTCAGTGAGTAGGTACATGGGAGGAGGGAGGTTAGCCCAATACAATTTTGTAAGCATTAGCAATTTATGCTAACGAAGCCAACAAATGGAAACAAATATGGCATGGAAAGGTACTTGGTTACGAGATATGTTTCTACGATTGTTTAGGGCGAAGCTTAAAGAAACAGATTAAAATGATCAGATCTTTAACACAAATTTATGGATCAAGATTCAGAATATAAGTTTAAGTTATTTTTGGATTTCCATCCGAAACTCCAGCTGCAGCTCTCATTTTATAGCGGTTGCTTATGAATTATGTTATAATTTGATTTAAAATAATGCCAACAAAGCAGTAAAAATTTGAGTAAATTCTGAAAATATCATTCGTTTTTGAAAGGTGTAGCAAAGCACACCGGGCCAGCTAGTATTAAATAAATCAGCTAGATCGATTTTTAAACAAACTGTTACAATTACATCTTATATATTAAAATGGAGGCGTTTCCTTTGTAACACTATCACGTATAAACAGTTGGTCGGAATGAAGTGAAATTTGGTATCCGAGGGTTTTTTGGGTCAGAGATGGTTTGTAAAATAGCTTCAAGAATCTCACTTTTTATGTAAAGGGGGTTTCCATACAAAATCAACATTAAATGGGACGAAAGCGCTATTTTTTTCAAATATTTTTTTTTAAAATCGTTTTGCGTGCACGATGAAGTTAAAGACGTGTAGATGAAATAAAACATTTATTATGATTTATTTATTTAATGGTAAAACTAAGTTTACCGGGTCAGCTAGTTATTAAAAAACATTAACAAAAAAGGAGCAGGATTAATTTGGCCCTTGTAAAAGCAAATATGAATTCAGTTTAATTTATGTTTCTTGAATAAATTTTAAAAAAAAGTTATTTGGAGCATAAAAAATTGACAAATTTCATACCATGGTTGCATTCCACTTGAGAGGTGAACAAAAATTATTGTTCTACAATTGATAGTCAAACTTTCAATTTTATTTTTATCCCGAATATGTTTTCGTCAGGTTAACGAGATGCACCATCTAAACCAATCGGGTGAATCAAAGCAATCGAAAGAATCTTTCGATTGCTTTGATTCAGTTGAATCATTCAACCAAGTAGGTTCACAACACAACAGAGCCAATCGGGTGTTAAAAGAGCAGAATTTGAAGGAAATATTACAGTAATAGTCCAAAAACTGTACCGATTCACCCTATTTGACGGTACTAAATTTTTGTCTAGTATTTTTTATTCGAACGTAAAAGTTTGTAAAAAATCTTCTACTGATCTGTGATTTGATTAGATCAATTTGACATTTGAACGTTTTTTTCATTTTTTTCCTTTTTTCCCAGGTTCATAGAACTCCACAAAACTTCATCATCAGTACTAAGAAATTTTTTTAGAAAAAATATTCAATAATTCAAACTAACTTCTAAGATGAAGTTCAATTGGACTGATCAATAATACGAGAAGGAATAAATTGCATTCAAATTATTATGTTTCCAAAAATAACCATATTGCGTAAAAATAAAAAGTGCACTTATTTATGGTTGTTTGCGTGAAATAAATTGTTTCCATTAATATAAATTAATTATCATCTTATGCAGGTAAATCTTAACAAAAGCAAAAAAAAACAGCTCAGAAGTCCCATTCATCTCACTAGTTTATTCCAAAATGCTCGTTAAATCAAAGTACCTAACCTTCCCCTCCCATCAAGAGTTTCAAGAAATTTCGGTTAGTTGTAGAAGAGGTGGCTTGTCGGATCCAAGAATAGCAGCAGTTTTCCATCGTGTCGTAAAGCAACAGAATCTCCCACATCATGAACAGCACCAGACCAGTAAGTACATATGCCAACGAAAACCAAGAACCGTATTTTTAAACTTTGTACCGGGAAAGAAAAATAACTCAGATCATTTGGGTGAAGTTTTGTTTGGCTTTTCCATTAGTAAGTACTACATATTAAAATTGTCTCCAGTCTTGCACTTGTGGGTCTGGAAAATGTGAGAATGTTGTTTAAGACCTGAAAATTGTTGTCCATCTTTTGTTTTATTTTTAACGTGACCTAAAACATCAAAAATTGAAAATGCTGTTGATGGATGACTTCCTTCCGCAAATTTCTTTGTATTATTTCATAATGATGATAAAAACCGTTTCTCATAAACCTCAAGAGATTTCTGTTCCTTTTATGTTATCGGTAGGTACAAGATGAAGGCTCTTAGATTTTCGAATTTAAAACGGTGTGAAAAAGGATGATTTTGGCAAAATTTTTGAAGATAGGTTCAGTTCATAGAATATATTTCTTGCAAAACTAGGGTTAGCACTCCTACTTTGAACCTAGAGCCTACTTTAGTCCTAAAATCCTGAAAATTGTAAATAACTCATTTTGCTATCAAAGGATTAGATGCTCCTATGCACACAATGAGCTACGATACCGCTTTTTGCCAAAAAAGTCTTTCTGATAAAATTTCCAACTTTTTTAAAACTGTACCTCCTCATCAGTGGTAAATCAGATAGCTCAATTATTGGGGCGCATTTTGTGAAATAAGATTTAATAAGGAAAAATCACGTTTTTTTACTGTCCTAGCCAGAGTTGAAAGGCAAAATACTTCCACTGTAAAGAATATGAACCACACTACCTATTTTTCCTAAAACAAAAAAAAATATATGAAAGGAATCCCGGAATATTTGTTAAGGGTCCAAAAATAGGAGACTTTCGACAATGTGTTTCATTTTAAGACCTGACATCACCAAAACTTTAAGTCAACACCGACAAATCAACACAGGTGCGAATTTAAAATCGGGGCATAATTCAGAAATAATCTTGAACATTCCTAACATTTTGTGTCAGCTTAACGAAAATAAACTACAAGTAACTAAACACAAGAAAGTTTCAGCTATTGTTATGCTGATAGAGCTGACGGGAAGTGAAAGTGTTTGAGATATTTATAACAGAAATTTCCGAGTTTTTATCATTTTAACGATAATGCTATAATGCTTTTTTATGAGAATAGTTGATTAACCCTAATCCGCTCTTGAGTGTCAATAGGACACTATTGGATGTTTGGCGGCTTGTATCTTTATTCGAGAGCATTCAAATAAAAAAAAATTAATGAAATTTTGATATCTTTGATTATGCACCATTACCTACTTTTTATGGAGAAACCCTGAAGGCCCAGGAAAAAATCTGCCTTATCAGACCTTGAGTATCAATTTGACACTCCTCGCTTAAAACCGCCATATCTCTTTTGTTTCTCAACTGATTTTTATAAACTTTATGGTTTTGGAAACCTTGTGATATAACACAGACATAATTCTAAGAAAAAAAGATCCGAAAAAGCATGCTTCAGAAAAAAGACGGAAGCTGCGAAATGCTAAAAAATATCACTTAGCTTAGCCAAGAAAGCTAAAGTTGGAAGCTATACATTGCTCATAAGGAGCAATTTTTTTTTTAAATTGTTTAATTATTATAACTACAAAACTGTAGAAAAGTGGTGAAAAACCATACTTTTCAATCAATGAACTGTCAGAATTGTTTAAATGATACCAGATAAATTCTCGAAAAAGGGATTGAAAAATTGACGTTGTTTGGCAAAATTTTGCATCTTGAGATTTTCAAAATACGAAACACAGATTTTTTAAAAAAATTCAAAGGTGGCTGTTTTCAAACTTTTTGTCAATTTGCAATTTCTCAGTTTTTTTTTGCTTTTCAATTTTGCACTGGATTTGGAGTATATTCACGCATTTTCTAGTTTTTCTCTTAACATATTTTTAATTCATCCAAAATGGATCAAGTTATTAATAAATATCATGTAACTGTAGACGATTTCAATTCTTCAGTTCAAATCTATCATCAAAATAATTTGTGTATCTTTCAGTGGAACATTTGTAGCATGAATAACTTTGAAAAATTCGACAGCATTTTGCAAACTGTTGAATCTATAAATGCGTGTATTGATGTGATTGTTATAAGCGAAACGTGGTTTAAGGAAGAAAATTGTTCATTGTATAACATACCCGAGCAGACTTTGATGCCCAAATTGATAGTAAAATAAGACCTTAATGAGGTGTCAACAGCAAACCGATAGCAGTTTTTGGTGTCGATTATTTTATTAGAGCAAAATCAGGCATAACTAAGGTCTCAAATATATTTTTCTGATAGCAAGCTGATACCAAATTCAGGCTTCAACAGCAAAATTTGGTGTATAATTTACTGATAGCAAAATAAGCCATCATTAAAGTATCAAATTTTTACATAAAATTCTAACCTAAGACCAAAGTTATAGCATCATATGCTGTCAATTTACCCTATAGCAAAATTAAACATCATTGAAGTTTCTTTCATTTTGCAAAAAAAACCCGAATCTGGAATCAAAATTATAACATGACTTAGTTATTTGAAAACATTGTCAAGGTGTAAACTAACATGGTTTGATACCATGGTTAGATCACAGTCACCGATCCATCCGTGCTCGAAAATTAATCAGTCACACGCTCCCGATTAGAAACTCAAAATAAGGTTCAAAATTGTAATTCATTGGTAGCCAGAGGTGCCAGGTGGTGTTCTCAAAAATCAGTAAACCGCAAAGAGAAAAATTAGGATTAAGGAATACCCGGGTAGACTTTGACAACAAAATAAGGCATCCATATGACGTAAAATTTTGTTTATAGCATTCTGAAACCATAATACTCTACCAACACTAGATTTTATTACAATTTGTTGTAGACTATCATCTGATAGCAAAACTTTGTTTAAATTAGATTTTAATTTTATAACAATAAAAATCTGAGACCTAAATGATAGCATCATTGAATGTCAAATGTTCTCAGTGACAAAATTAGACATCTTCAATTTTTGTTAAGAATAACTTATTGGCATTTAAAAATTTTAGTAAAATTTAAAACAAATCTCTTGGATAGTAAAAAAAAACTCTAAACACACTTAGCTCGTGTTTTTTTTTAATTAAAAAAAACCGCTTCGCTTTTCTAGTATTTTTTTTTTAAATTTCTCAAATTAGAAGTCAAATATGTAATTTTTTTTTTACATGTTCACAACGACATAAATATAAACACCAGGAATGGAAATTTAAATTTATTTCTATTGATATCTGTTGATGTATGGGAGACTGGTTCCTAGTTTAGAAAAATTCATATCGTTTTTAAAATAAGAACGTTAAAATTTTTTGTGTTTGAAAAAAGTACTTTTTCTATTTGTTTTTAAAACGCTGTTTCTAGAGTTCATATTGATTGCTAGTAGTGCAATCAACAATCATACAGTTTATCATTTATGCAATTTTATAGTAAATGTTTCTGAATTTCTCGGAACAAATATTTTTCGTATTCACTTATGTAAACTCAGCTGTAGAAACTTTCGGTGTTAGGAAAAAATTATCTTACTCAAAAAACTGATCGTCGAACGTAAGATTTGAAGTTAGTTATGTTAAAAGCACTGAAAATTCAATTTATAATACCAGAAATTCAGAAAACTAAGAAACCGCAACGATTGTGTTATTTTGGTTGCTGCACTTAGTTTTGTTTTCCAATGCTTAATTTTTGCCATTCATAGTCATCAAACATTTAAATAAATATGAAGTGATTTTTGTGAATTTCTCAATTAATCATTTTTATTTTTCCCTAACAAAGAAATAAACGTATTGGACATACATACAATGTCACTGGTCCAACCATAAATGCTCACAGAAAGTAAACAAACTCAAACTGTGTTGTGTTTCCACTTGTGGCGAAGTGCAGTGTATCGATACATTCCCGGCTGTTAAGCATCTTCGTAGGAAAAAATATAATTCCTTCGATTCCGGAGGTAAGTTAGCGTCGCATGTTTGTTCTCGTTTGTGACTAACTTGGATTTTGTCAAATTTCTTCGATAAATAAACGCTCGCCAAATCAATCCAATCTAAGGCGTTTGCACTCGCTGCGACAGTTACCTGATCGTAACGTACCGGTCGGTCAAGCCAATCTATTGACACCAGACGTTTGCCCGGTAGGACATGATTACAGCGCAGAACAAACACCCTAAGCACCGGAACGGAAGAAAACGTCCCGACTCAGATCGAACGGAAAGCGAGGCCCAAGCGAACCAAACCGCGAGAGAGCATCGGATTAGCCGCTGGCAATACCCGAACGAGGAGGTCCACCCGGTTGAGTCCAGTTGAACTGCAATTTGTCCACACAATTATGTGGTTCCTCTATCGAATAGCCTGGAGAAGGATATTGGAAGAAAATCCAGCACAACAGCCTATGTTATCTCAGGTATGTGAATTGATCAATTCCTAATCTAAAAATGCTCATATATTTGGGCTTGCCAGCCGTTTTTTCGGAAGTGTTGTTTGTTCTGTGGTTTTTTTCTTGATCTTCATCTTCCTCGACGATTTATCATAAACCTGGCAAGACCAGCATACAGATTGTTAATTGCATCTCTGGCCAGCTGTTATAATTTTATTTCGTCAATACTGAAAAAACTAGGTTTAGGAATGGCTGAATTAGTTGTAATTCAGTTCAAACTCATTGTATAAAATCTATTAGAACTGGTTTTAGTGGCCAACCGAAACTGAAACAATCTTGCCTGACTTCAAGTCCAGTACAAATTTCATCTATCAGTAATTCACCATTGATTCTGTCGTGTTCCAGAACTTAGTTATGTCACGATATTGAGTGATTGATTAAATATGATTTTATATGCTAATTTAATCTGTTGCCTCTAATCATTCATCTAAAACAGCAAAAAATATCTTGGATATAGCAAGGTCTTGGTTGATGCAACGAGTCGCTGGGAAACCTGCAACTCATTGTAGCAACCATGGGTGGCAAAACTCCTCAGATCAGCTTGTCCAGTGAAAGAGAGTGCAATTCTTTTCGTCTGCTCCCCCAATCGGTGCGGGGAGAGATAAATCGCACTGAAATGAAGAGTGAGATTGTCAACACATAAGAGTGAGCGAGAGCATTCATATCCGCTGATGAAGAGAATTCCCTTCTCCGGAAAAATCTGTTGCGCAATGTGCTGAGGAGAATTCGAGAGCTAACTCAGTTTATTCTTGGTACGTTCACGAGAAAAGATGCTACTTTCCGAATCAAAGCTCCCAGCGGTGTCTTGATTTTCTAGAAGCCGTCCTGATCTTAATTGCAATTGATTTTGCAATAAAAACAGTATAACCTCTTAAACCAGTGATAATCTTCGGTTCAGATGATATTTGAACGGTGTTTTTCGGTATAAACTAAAAGCCACCTAACTTCATATCTCTTCTGCTGCATAAATTAAGGCGTATACTGCACCGCTATTTCGCCTTAATTTATGCAATCTAAGAAGAGGTGCATTTCATTTCCACCAATCTACTGGGGTTCTGAAAAATCCTGGTTTTTGTTCTTCGCGGTGTCCTGATTTTTTTATGAAACCACCTGTCACCCCTTCTTCGAACGCTACCTTTTGAAAAAAAAAAAAAGGAATTCAAAACAGCTAACAGCGGTGAGCATAGTAGCGGAGTAGAAATTGTTTATATTTTTTCTACGTTGTGTGGTGGGAGTCTAATTTTTTTTTTCCTTCTTTACTCTGAGGTGTATGACTGAAACACAGGGCGCTCTTTGTTTAGAATTCTCTTTCTCCCACTCGGATGCAAATGCTCTCACACTTGCCGTCCGAGTCACTTACAGCTCGTGTAAACTCGGGTAACGAGTGGAGCACGATCAGCGAAAGAGGATTACACTCGGAAGCCGAACTGAAAACAGAGTTGGTTTCTCCCGGCTCATTGTTGTTTGAGAAGAGCCGACCAACCCTGGTAGCAACCTAAGTAACATTTCCAGTAATACAATTTATTTTAATCACTTTTTCTTGTGGGAGTAAAACGACGTTTTTGAATAAACATGAAAATTTTATAACGCGTGGCTTTTACAAATTTTGGACAGGAAACTAACATTGAAACAACTTAAATCCTGTTAGTCCGTTTAGCGTCAGCTTTAAATTAGTATGCAATAAGTTTTTCCAAATTTCTATAAGTTTTTAGTTTCCCGAGGTGAAACATTACTTACAGAATGCTTAAGTCCGATAAAATTTCCTCTGTCTGTGATTCTCAAGGATTTTTTTAAAATTTAATCAAATTTAATTCGATTTTTTTTAACAATTTCTTGGTTGACTCGATTGTCAGAGGGAACTGATACCAATTTACATTAAACCGTGACTTATAATCTTTATTAATCTTTGTTTTTTGGATAATGATTGGAGGAAATTTGAAAAATTCAATGAAATGAATTATTGGAAAGTTTAATTTTTCCAATGGCTATTTTTCGTTATCAGTTGTGTTTCAACTTCAGTGCGTTCAAACTCCATAATTACTTATAAAAAAATCCCTCCAATAGTTTTAATATTCATATCATTAAAATAAAAAATTCATCAATCTTATAAAATTCATGTAATGATTCAAAGAGAAAACTTAATATTTTAAGTTTAAGCTATCAATTAGTTTTATTTTGATGCCATGCTAGAATGTAAAGATTTTCGATAATAAATATTTTAAAAAATCCTTTTTTTGCAGTTTGTCGGACAAACTCAACTAAACGAATGATTTCTGAGATAAGACTGATGGAGGATTCCACATTTTTATGTACACACAGGAACGATGAACCTTATTTTATTGAAATCTGTTGAAAATTGGAATGAGTGGTAATGTAAAAAATTGAGAATGTGGCTTATATTGAGTTGACGTGTAATGTGATTAATAGAATCATAACGTGTTTAGTAAGTTATATGAAAACTATTTGTTAAGCTATTTTTTGAACTGAGATTGAAAAGTTATGTATGTATGTAGATAATCCACCATGGGTGCACGGATTCACCGCAGTTTCGCCAACGTATGCGCTTAATTGCATTCTTTAGATTATTAGTTCGGCCAATCTTCAATGCAAAATACCACATACCCGACACCATGGCTTCGTTTAAACTGTCATGTAATGAATGTATTTCGTGTATGTGTTTGTCTTATTTGTTGAACAAGCAAACAGTTTCGCAACCGTATAAAATTCATAACATTTTCAGTGTTATGAATCTTTGACAGGTATTCCGCATGCGTGTAGATACCTGCCCAGCTGGCAACTGATTGAATGTTCTTATATTATATAGTCAATAAATGAAATAGTTATACAATAGAATAACCTTACCTATATACCCGTCTTACCTCAAAACACTCTAAGCTTACCTTTAGCTGTAACCGACCTTATTTAGCATCATAACCATATTTAATCCATCTGATCTAAAATAAACAATTTTTATACCATTAAAAAATTTCGAAGCATAATATTTGAACAAAGTATCGAAAATGATAAATTCAGTTTAAGTATAAATTACTAAGAACAGTAAACATGACCACGCCCTACAAAAATTTGAAACGTAAATGTCGCCAGTGAATAATATTTAAATATAATTCTCCAGTATCACGAAAAAAGCTGATGACATTCAGCTCGGACTTTTCTAACTCTGATCATATAATTTCATCATAAACAATATTTTTTTTATAAATGTGCATCATGTAACTGAAACAAAATATCTGCTGGGTGCTAAATATCAGTTGAATGAACATGTAAATGAATTACTGTGAATAATGGTCAGTTATCTGTTATGCTATGGTTGAACTAGTATAATTTAATTCTATGGAAGAAAATTTGTTAATTAAATTGTTAAATTATTGAGTTTATTTAAATATTTGAAAAATCCCCATAAAATAAAATACGATCTATATGAATATAACAATGAGATAAAAATCTGCAGACAAACGAAGCTATCATAGTAAAAATATAATGAAAGGAGTATAACATCATTGAGCCAACATCATCTGAGAAAAAATATAAATTACATGTTGAATAAATGTAGGCTGAAGCTGAAAAGAATGATTTAAAATACTAGGTATAAGCAATTATTCATCACTTCACCTGCAAGAATTAAAAATGGTTATCAAAATAAATCGGTGGTTATATGAAAAAAAAAAAAGTAAGTTATTAGTTTAAAGTGTGCGTTAAACCAGGCTGAAAAAATGGATGGAATGATCATTATGAATACTGATACTGATCATTCAACTTATAAATGTTCCAAATCACCTGAAAAATAAGAAGTCCTGAATGACCATGTCATGGAAAGGATTGGAATTTAATAAACACGTTCAATACTATAATTTCAGCAGTTCCGCAAGTTTTCCGCATATCGACTGATAATTCTATAATTAAGTTTTTGAAGTAATTGAAATATAAATGGTGATGAAATCCTGTCCCTGTATCAGTAAAAATATTTGAATTTGTTTACTTTCCAATGTGATGACAATGTATTATTGAGCTGCAATTTTCAATAAAATTAAGCTGAGTTAAGCTGAAAATAGTATGTTATTAGCAGTAGAATATTTTAAATTTTGTGTAGGTTGAACAAGACAATAATAATATAATATGCAAAACATTGACAACAAATATACAATGGAATGATGTTAAGATTATCTGACCATCTACCTGGACTATCTAATATGGAATGATGCAACAAAAACATGATAAATATAAATTTTACATTACCTTACATCGATCCAATTTACTTAAGGAATAGGTTAGTTTCGTAGCTAAAATGTACCAGCTATATAAATGTTTTTTTTTTTTAAGTTTGCACTTTGTGTTGAATTGTTCCTAGATGATATTCCTCAATTCACTGCAACTTTCAAAAATTTTATAAAGAATATTGTTTTTTGAACTGAGATTGAAAAGTTATTTTAGAAAAATGCCTTAAAAATTTTATGCTCATACTGCTCTATTTCTAGGAATACAAATTTCCGAAAAGTGAGTGAAATATGACTCGACATGTTGGAGGGGCTTTTTCCTGCACGAAGCCGCAGTTTAAACGCCTTTGTGTAGCAACGATTAGAACAAAATTTAATTTCTTTTTTTTTACTTTCAGAGTTTAACACGCTGCCTACACAAAGGCGCTTATCATCTAACTCGGTTTTGAATGTGAAAACTTGGAAGGTTTCGCGAACACTATTCCTAGAGAAAATTTGAATGAAATTTTGCTATCACGCCTTGAAATTCAAAATTGCTTTCATTTTGTTTGATTTAAGGTGATACACTGCAAAAATGAGAGCCTTAATATTCTTACGTGGCTAGCAAAGCGATGCCAAATTTTGCTTTTTTGGAGATCCAAATGATGCCTCGTTTTAAGATCGTTTTGAAAGCTTAATGATGCTAAATTTTGCTTTCATGAGAAATTATGTGATGCCTTATATTAGTATCATTGTGCTCTCCAAGCTTTCAGAAAACGAGCTGTATTTAAGGTCTCAGTTTTAGCAAAATGTGGTATCACTTTGCTAACCAAGTATGAAAATTTGTGCTCTCATTTTTGCTGTGTACCACCTTATGTCAAGCAAAATGAGAGCAACTTTGGCTCTCAGGGCGTGATAGCAAAATTTGCTATAATTTTGCCATAAAAGTCTGCTCGGGTACCTGGATATAACTCATATTTTTCATGTAGAGAGCAGTCGTACGGAGGCCTTGCAGTGTACGTTAAACAAAATTTAAACTGTAGAGTTACAAAAAATTTATGTCTTGAAGGTTTCCACAGCATTGGCATTGAAATAAAAATAAAAGACCAAATTTTCGATGTGTATGGTGTGTACAAACCTCCATCGTTTCATGTTATAATTTTTTTTCCAATTCTTGAAAATATGTTGTCTTCCGTTACCCAGAGTCACTCTTGTTTCTTGGTTGGTGATATCAACATACCTGTTAACATGACTAGCAATAGTAACGTACCCCGAGCAGACATTGATGCCCAAATTGATAGCAAATTGAGACCTTGCTATGGCGTCAACAGCAAAGTGATAGCATCTTTTGGTGTTCAATTTTGTACGAGAGCAAAATAAGGCATAGCTAAGCTTTCAAAAATGTTTGACGGATAGCAAACTGAAACCAAATTTAGGCAACAGCACAAACATGGAAGCGAAATTTGGAGTAGAATTTATTTTGACAGCAAAATTAGGCATTATTAAGGTATTCAGTTTCTTTGTGAGTTGCAAAACTAAGACTAAAACATTACCATCATTTGCTGTAGAAAAAAAACTTATTGCAAAATAAGGCAACAATATCCAAATTTTTATAAAAAAAAAAGGTAAAATAATAGCATCGATTTCTTTACAATTAAACTTATCAAAAAACAAGGCGTCATTGGGGTATCCTTATTTTGAAAACAAAAACCCAAATCTAAGATGACAGCATCGTTTGCTGCACGATTAAACTTATAGCCAAATAATGCATCATTAGGGATTCCATAATAAATAAAAATCCCAAATCCGAAGTTATAACATATTTTATTCCCGATAAAAAACTCAAAATAAGGTGCTATGGATCAAAATGGTAGTTTTTCATGGCCCTAAACTTTGAGTTCGACTGTGAATTTTTAAAATTAAGTTCTTAAAATTTAAAAACGATCAGTTTTAAGCAGAGAATTGAAGACGATTTTTTAGACTTCAAATTAAATTATTTGATTTATTTAGATTTTCATAATTTCAAACTACAATAACAACAACTTCAAAAAAAAACTTTTTAAACACTTATGTATGTACGTATATTTCTTTGGTTCTGAGATCTATTAATTATATTCTCGTTTTTTTTCGTAACTTAAATCTCTTAAATATTAACATTCAAAATCAGCTGCTCAAAGCATAAATAATATACATACATAAATGTGATCAAAGTTCGGCAAAACTATATCGTTGATCACAATGGGTGCTAGGGTCGATGAAATAAAACTGATTCTGTTTGGATTTAACTTCTTTATATTTAAAAAGTGTTAAAAAGTGATTTTAAATCAAAATAAAAAATATCGAAACGCATGATTTTTTTTTTAACTTAATACTTTGTAACATTGTTTTTAAAAAATTGAACAAAAGAATTTGTTTTAATGGTTAAGGCGAAAAATTCTATGAGTCAAAGAAAAATGGATAATAAACAAAGAAATTTTTAATTGCCCCAGAATGAGTGTTTTTTTTGATAAGTCGACGTTATTCAATTAAAAATTTAAAATAGGAATTTTTTCATAGAAATTATTTCATTGGTTTCCCTAAACTCATTTAACAGAATAGCCCTGAAAAGAAGTAAAAGTAATTATTTAAAACCCTAAATGACTATTCATAACGAAGCGTGTATCAAATGTAAACAAACTTTCCACGCATGCAATTAATTGCGTTCCGTTTATTAGCTAGGAATTTTAATCAGTGGTCTGTTAGGTGATTCTTGTGAAGTGAAATACGTAACTACAACGGAAACGGGTGTGATGATAACAATGCCTGTGATAGCAGACAATCACCGGAAGATAGTCGCGAATCACCGGAAAAGAACGATTTCAAAACACTCTTGCATTGGTGCTGTGTTACTAAACCGGGTTGCCACGGCTAGAGTACCGGCTTGTTAAAAAATCGGATCCACTCGAAATCATCTTTACAATGATAGTTATAAAAATCATTTGAGTTACAAACCGGTAAGTAGAGACGACAATTTTTCAAATTTCCTCGAAGCAGTGTCTACACTATGCTTGAAAAAACGCGTTAATGCTTGTGCATCGAGTTTATAAATGTTTTTTGGAGAGATTTCAGACAAACAATTCAATTCACAATCAAAATTGCGTATTTATTAATTATTTAAAAGCTTCCTAAAATATTACGCCTGTGCTGAGTGCAAGAACAGAATAAAAATAATGTTTTTAACAGTAACGAAAGTTTACTCCGAACGGCTTATGATTAAAAAAAATGGTAACTGGATGTTTAATTGCAGTTCGTATTATGATTTTCATTTCTAAAGATTTATTTTCGATGTCATTCGGATATCTACTATCCCTGCCAAATTATCAAACATTTGAACACAGCATTTTATCTTGAGTAAAAATATTTATAGGATCCAGGTCTTAACTGAATTAAAAAAAAAAACAATTTTAAAATAATGTTTTATAATCTATTATAGTATTAATTTTTTTTTTCAGTACATTATGACCAAACTTGATGTCCGGAAGATGGAAATATTGAATGTACCTGATTATTGTTTTGCTCATTATTTTAAACTACGAGATCCAAAAAGCCGAAAAAGCAAGCAATGGGTTTCTATCTGAAGTAAACGATTTATCCCAGGAGCACGAGAAAGCGACATGAATTTACCCCGAAGCATCCCAAACCTACAAACAGTTTTCGTCAAGAAATAGTTAGTCTCAAAAGCGGTGTGGTCACTGGATCTTACAAATGGGAGCACTGTGGAATTCAGATAACTAGATGAACGGGTATACTCATCTAAATTTGTATTTTAGGTAAGTAGCTTTCAGGAAAAGTTTAATTTGAAATATTGAGAAACAAAAGATCACAAAGGAAATGTTAAAACTATTTTGTTGCCAATCAGACGATTGAAGAATAAAATATAAATTGAAAAGATTGTATCATAGGTTATATTATATATAGACATTCTTAATGGTTCTTAATGACGTTTTTCTTGAAAAATTGAGAACAGGTTTCGTTGATTTAAACGCCTTTGTGTAGACTACAAACTCATTTTTGTTTAAAATCAAATTTGTTGTTGCTTCCATAATCTGTATCCCATTCATTGCCTACACAAAGGCGTTTTATCCTTAGCAGATTCTGTTCTTCATACAAATATTGAACCGAGCATGCTTTTACTGCGGTCAACGCTTTTACGTCAAAACTAAAGAAAATTTCGCTATCACGCCTTTTGAGTCAAATTTGCTTTAATTTTGCTTGACACAGCAAAAATGAGAGCAATATTTTTATACGTGAATTGCAGCGTACCGCCAAATTTAGCTTATTTTGGGGCCTTAACGATACCTAGTTTTTTCATAAATTTTGAGAGTTTAAAGATGCCAAATTTTGCTGTAAACAAAATTTTTATGATGCCTTATAATCACATCTTTTTGCTCTCCAAGCTTTCAAAAAACGAGGTGTAGATAAGGTCTCAGTTTTAGCAAAATTTGGTATTACTTTGCTAACCAAGTATGAAAATTTGTGCTCTCATTTTTGCTGTGTACCACCTTATGTCAAGCAAAATGAGAGCACATTCGGCTCTCAGGGCGTGATAGCAAAATTTGCTGTAATTTTGCCATAAAATTCTGCTCGGGACAAAAATACATATCACTCTTAGAGTCCTTCGGTTTTGTGTGTTCGAACACACTGTTCACAAGACCTAGAAGTAAAAATGTTCTTGATCACGTTAAAGTCTGCTTCATTTAATATTGGAACACAAACAATTGCGTGTAGTTCAGTCATTTATTAACGAATTCATAATTTGTTTTTCATAAAAATGTAGCATTTTCTTTACTCTTTCATAAAAAAAATTAAAAAAATTATTCATTGCTGTTTCGAAGAAATTCTCGTATTTTTCCCGTAATACGGCACATTAGGCGGCGCACACCCTTTTCGTCCACCGTTTTGGCGATTTGATTCCACCAGTTCTTCATTTGAGTCATGTTCCTAACAAGTTTTCCCTTTGCCTTAAGCCTCCGCTTCGTGATTGCCCAGGATTTCTCTATCGGCCGGAACTGGGGGCAGTTTGGGGGGTTGAGGTCCTTCGGTATTACGCTGACCCCGTTCGTTGCGTACCATTCCATAACCGTTTTGCTGCAATGGCAGCTTGCGAGGTCCGGCCAAAACATTACTGGACGGTCGTGGGCACGAATAATAGGCAGAATCCGTTTCTGTAGGCACTCTTTTTTGTAGACTTCTGATGTCATTGTCTTGTCAGTGAGAAAGACTTTGGTTTTCTGTCCACAACTGCATATCCCCTACCAAATCACGTACTTGCGGGCGAATTTATCCGCAAACACGAACTTAAATTTTGCAGGTACATCCCCCCAAGCCGTCGCCAAATAAAATTTTTGACCTGGGATTTGCCCAAAGTCCGCCTTCACGTAGGTCTCATCGTCTATCAGAATACATCCGTCGAACTTGGTCAGCACTTGGTCGTACAGCTTTCGAGCACGGATTCTGGCCACATTGTTCTGCTTCAGCGTCCGATTTGGCGGAATGACCTTATTCCTTCCCGGAGACGAATTCGTCGCACCGTACTGTGAGGCCTGGAACTTATTGGCCAAATCGCGGTCTGAAAGATTGGGATTCCTCTTGACGGCCTTGATGACTTTCCCACGCAGTTTCCGGTCGACAGTTCCACTCCGACGCTTCGAATGCGGCTTCCGAGCCGTCGTCAATGTTTCCTTGTACTGCTTGATAACACGCCATACGGTATTTCTGGGCATTTTAAGCTGTTTAGCTAGCTTCGATGCCGACAACAATGGATTTTCAAGAAAACTGTGCACAATTTGATCTCTCCGTTCGGCTTCCATGGCGGTTGTTTACAAAATGCTATCGTTTGGTGTTATGACATAAATGCATGGTGAAAGGTAATGAATTTCCCGACACGTGGGTGAAAAAAGTTTCCAATTCCGTCCACTAGGAGCGCCACAATGAGCAAAAGAATTTGTTCCAATATTAAATGAAGCAGACTTTATTTGCAAGTACAGTGATTTAGCTCTCGTTAGAAACGACACAATATTAGTGACCACTCTCAAGTTATTACGACTCTAAGATTGTCCTCTAATAAATGTAAAATTGTTCTGCATAAAGATATCATTGATCGTGCAAGGTTAAACAGTTTATTCTCTGATTACCTTAAAAGTGTACAAATTATCGAAAATCCTGAGAATTGTTTGAAAGAAATATGTACTGTTTACGATAGACTAGTATCGGAATGTACCAAACAAATAACACGAGAAATGAAATTGAAAGGAAAGCCTTGCCCATGGATGTCCTTTGATCTATGTACATTAATCAAAATAAAAAATAATTATATAAAACGTTTAAAACGGAATCCTCAAGATTCACACTTACACGAAATGTTAAAACATATCTCTAAGAAGGTAGAACAATGTAAGAAGATTTGTAAAGCTTCCTACTATGAAAATTTGCTCAGCAACACAACAAGCTCTAAAGTGTGGAAAGGCATTAACTCAATTTTAGGAAAAGGTAATCCTAATAATGGAATGAAACTTGAAGTTAATAATATCCTTCTCGAGACAAACCCCGAAGTATGCGAAGCTTTTAACAATCACTTCACAAAAATTGGTAAAGATCTAGCAACAACTATTCATAACGATCCTGAATCTGATCCGTTATCCTTTTCTTATCGTGTCTCTAACTCCATTTTCCTATATCCGGGAACAAAAAACGAAGTGGTTTTAATTATAAATTCTCTTAAAAACAAAAAATGCTGTGGCCACGATCAGATTCCTACTTTCTTGTTAAAAGGAAATTGCGATGATTTCTCTCGAATTCTTTGTCAATGCTTTAACAAAATCGTAGAAACAGGACAGTATCCTGACTTTCTCAAAATAGCAAGAGTCGTACCAATTTTCAAATCAGGAGACAGTCTTGATGTTAACAACTACCGTCCGATTTCTACTTTAAGTATTTTCAGCAAAGTATTTGAAAAATGTTGATTAATAGGATGAATAAATTCTTGGAAGAAAATAAAATCCTTTATAATTTACAGTATGGATTTCGAGCTGGTTCTAGCACCTCAATTGCTACCTGTGAACTTGTCGACACGATAATCGAAAACATAGATTCAAAAAAAAAAAGTCGGGGCTTTGTTTTTAGACCTGAAAAAGGCTTTTGACACCTTGAACCACGATATACTGTTAAAAAAAACTAGGTTCTTATGGGATTCGGGGAATTGCGAACGATGTTATTCGCAGTTATCTGTCAGGTCGAAAACAATATGTATCAGTAAATAATACCAACAGTTCTTTACAAAACATGAGCATTGGAGTCCCTCAAGGGGGTAATATTGGACCGCTGCTATTTCTGCTTTATGTCAATGATATCCAGAATATTCCCTTACATGGCATCCCAAGACTGTTTGCAGACGATACAGCCCTTTTTTATCCAGGGAAATGTCCTTGGTTTATCGTTAAGCAAATTGAAGAAGATCTTACAGTTCTTTTGAGATATTTTAATGCAAATCTTCTTACTCTAAATTTTCCGAAAACAAAATATATGGTGTTTCATTCAGCAAGAAAAATAGTTCCCAGTCATGAAGATCCTGTAGTCAATGATAACGTGATTGAGCAAGTTATGAACTTCAAATACCTTGGGCTATTGTTAGATGACACCTCATCATGGAAATATCATATAATGCAATTGGAAAGCAAGGTCTCATCACTGTGTGTAATCCCTTGGCATATAAAGCAATTTGTGCCACGTCATGTCCTACTAAAATTCTATTACGCATTTGTTAATTCTATTCTAAATTATTTAATCATTCTTTGGGGAAGAGCATCGATATCCCTACTAACACGCCTACAAACACTGCAGAACCGTTGCCTGAAAACAATATTTAATCTTCCATAACTGTTTCCAACTTCCCATCTTTATTCTGAAAGATCCCACAATATTTTGCCCCTTACAGAAATGTGTGACTTACAAACCATCTTATTTGTGTTTGATAATCTTCATTCTTCAACCAATAGAAATATGAGCTTTACCATGGGAGTCCGAACCCATAATACCCGACAATCAAGTCATCTTCAGCGTAGTAGATCATCGACTACTCTAGGTCAACGAAGAATCTCCTTCATTGGGCCTACCAAATATAATAGTTTACCCAATCGAATCAAAATCATCAACAGTCGATCCTCATTTAAAACAAGTTTGATACAATATCTCAAAGGAATTCATGTTCGTTAACCACCAACCATCGTATCAGTCATAGTAATTTTAGTTTTTTTTGTTTACCTTTAAATATTTAATTTTAGTTCAGTTTTTTTAAATTTAGTTTTAAGACAGCCTTAGTTTTAGTTTTTTCTTCATATCTTTTAACCTAATTTTAATTTTGTAAATTCTTGTCGTATTCTGTGGATCTCTTAAAAGGATATATTTCCACTGAGATTCACACGTTAACGTAAATGTAGATATTTTTTCTCGTCCATTCCTTCGCATATAGCTAAAAAAAATTGGTTCCCAGCATGAGTAGAGTCTTGTTCGCGTTTTGTTATTTGTATGCTGTCGACATGCTGGGAACACTAGCGTCCATTACCAGGGGACTCAATTGAGTTTTTTGGCGTGGGGGAGTGTGGCGGGCAATTTAAAGGTAAAAAAAAATAAAATTTATATAGGAATTTTAGTTCTAGGTCTAATGAAAGATACCAATTCAATACCAAAATAGGAAAAAGAGGTTCCAAGTTGGAAATTTTGATTATCCATATCTCTGCAAATCTTTATTTATCGGCAAAACCTATGTTGAAAACTCTCATTGAAAATTGAAGATAGATCATAAACCATAAATAAATTTCCTGAAAGATTTAAACCTCTCGTCCATTTATGAGAAAAAAGTAAAACAAGATTATTGAAATACCACCACTTAAAGGGTCTAAAGTATGTCAACTGACCTAGGCTTCGATCAAATTCGTTTTGTGAGTCAAGTATAAGCAACCCCCTGGCAACATGACGTTTCCCATACAAATCGCGTGTGCCAGTTTTTTCTGGTTCTCTGGTTCTGTCAAATCGAAAATCAAGCGACTTAACATGTCGAAAGGACGCATATTGAAATATATTCTCATTCAATTGATTCAACAAATGAAAAAATATTCGAATTCAAAAAATTTAGCTCAGTTATATGTAAAAACGATCTGTTTTCAAAGTTTAGTCGATGCAAACGACTCACAGACGTAAATCTGTGTGCCATTTATTAAGTCTAAAACTTCTGGACTGATCAAAATAATCCACAGATATTCGGCAGTATTTTTGGAACAAGTATCCCTTCCACCGAAACTTTTGTGGACAATTGTTCGCGAAGGTGGTCCAGAGTTCTTCAGCAAGAATAAATCCAATTTGAGCTTAAACTGCAAAACGTTTATTGTTCATGATTTGCGTTAATGTTTCATATGATAGAACTTACAATTTAGTCTCCTTCTAATTTTTACTTCCACGAACAGATCGCACCAATGAATTTAATACAAAGTGAGCTAGAATCAACAATGATATAAACGTGTTTCTAAATGTTGATTACAATTGCAAATTGTTTCTTGACACTTATGTCTTACTAATCAGCGTCGCGACGCCTCTTCACATCTGTCAACCAGCAGTCATTCGAAGTCTGTATGTGGTTCGTCCGAGGGACTTCGTAGCGCGCATCAACAATCGTACACAATAAAAACAAAACATTACCACAACAATCATCGATTGATTTTCATAAACTGCGATACATATGAAAATTTTAGAATGGCAAGACTTTCACATTATAGCAGAACATTTCCTGTTTTATGGAAAACTGCTCCTATACAATAAATAAACAGGTAGATTATTGAATGTGTATAATAATTTTGGTTGAATCTTTTTTTCATTCATTCGAAAGTTATGAATTTGTCTGATTCGCACCACATTTGATGATGTGCCCTTTCCATACGCATGGCTCGAAAAGTATGTAAACAAGCGGTACACATGCGACATCTGCGATTTTGAATCAGGCACACGAAACTCGCCAGAACTGTCCAGTTGCCAGGGGGTTGAGTATAAGCTAGTAGGGTAAATGAGCCTAATTTCGCTATATTTTGTAAGAGGATATTATATTTGATATAATTACGCCGAATCTTTCATACTTAGATATACAATTTTTTGGTAACTAAGTTCTAAATTTTTTACTGAACTTTGTTTTGATTTAAAATAATCATTTCAAGTCTTTATTTACGAAAAATATCATGTTTTATAAAGTGTGTCGGTGTTCCTAATTTGGCACTAATTGTTCCTAATGTTAACATATGGGTGTTCCTAATGTTAACATATGAGGAAAAATGTATCAGCGTACCCAATATTAAACTATTTGTTCCTGATTTTGCATATGGGTCTGTTTTGACGTAGAATTACGTCTTACGGCAACACTATAGGGGGGACAAATTGAAATTTGCGATCGAATCTCGCGTCACGAAAAACTCCTCTTTCAAAGACATCCTATCTAAAGGATTATGACGTCATCACCAAGCCAAAACAAAAAAAGAGAAAAAGAAAGAAAACACGGATGCCCCGCCTCTTGATGAGTTTTGATTTTCCATGTATACGAAAAGTATAAAAACAACGGGGCGCCAGCGGCTCGGTTTCTTTTTCAGTCTTTGATCAACCGTACAAGCGAACAGTTCTCTTTTGACAAGTACTCTCTCCTATTTTTACGTTGAGCGAATTTATCGACGAGATCGTCGAGGTGAAATACGAGACATCGTCGGGTCGGTATCAACCCATTCGTGTAAAAACATCTAGTTAAAAAGTACGCGGTCCGTTCGTGTGGTTTGGCTTTCGCCGGGGCCTACCACGAGTCGAGTTTTTCGTGCCACCGCCGGGGCAACTCGACGGACGTTCCTAGCGTCGTCGTAAACAAAGCCCGCCATTTTGGCGCGGCTCTCCGTTACCATGGCATCCTCCCAGAGCAAATGGGGAGATCCTCCTAAAAAGAACAAGACGTTGAAGACAATACCTGATTGGATGGACGCACATGATGAATTCGGGGAAACACAATTCCTAGTTGTAAGCGCTAGCAAAAACAACCAGGACGAAGAACCAACAACCGCCAAGAGCACAACAATGCCGAAAAATCCTTTTATCTTCTCCAAAACCATAGCCCAACTTGGTATCAAGGTAGATGAGGCCAAACCATTTGAAAACGGGAATAGATACCTGCTGAAAGTGAGGAACCAGCAATGCGTAAATAAACTACTCAACTTAAAGAAACTTATTGATGGAACTGAAGTCCTAGTAGAACATCATCAAACACTCAATACAAGCCAATGTGTAGTAACATGCCATGGTGTAGTCTTCCCAAAATCAATCATTTTCACCGAGTCATGCTTGACTACATTCAGAGCCAAAAAATCAAAGCAGTCAAATTTTCCTTCTTCAACCAAATCATACAAACAATCATGCATGACAACGACGCTTCCGTATTTGAAACACTTTTGCGATACATGATGAGGTAAAAAAGGACGCAGACTATCAGCAACGAACGTCTCTATGCTGATTTCTTTCCCTTGACGACGTTCAACCTTTAGGATCATAACTGATATGTATCCGTTCTGAGCGATCTATGTAGGCTATCAGATGATTTTTTATTTTTCGCTTTGCCTAGAAGGACAAAAACATGACTAGGTAACCGCAATGAACTGTCCAGCATGTGCTACAGCTTTTTTGAACATGTAGTCCTGGTATTTATTCAGATTTTTCCTTTTGAAACATTAATGATCGTCTATCAATAACGAGCATTATCAACAATGATGCGAGGATAGACGTTCGGGAATGATTGAGGGAGCGACGTTCAAAATGTATCACCAAGTATGTCGATCACCGTCGATAAGCCACGTGACGAATAGCAACGGTAGCCTCCGATGGAGCATGGTATATCTTCTTGTATCAAGTTAGTGTTGATTTTCGACATATGTTCAATGGGTACTTTTACCACGTGCGTATCACAGCACTCGGAGGAAGCATCATTCTAGCTAGAAACCATTCCTGATTGCTTTTCTTGAGCGATTTTCCAACCATTGCCATGGTGTAGCGGAAATGAGCGAAAAAGAACTCTTGGAAGAACTGGCCAGCCAAAACGTTGTACGAATTTTCCGATTTGTCAAAAAAGAAGGGAAAAAAGAAATACCATCCAATACTATGGTCCTAACCTTGAAAACTACTAGGCCGCCTACTCACGTATATTTCGGCGCTTTCAGGATAGCGACACGTCCATACTACCCTAAACCCCTACAATGTTTCGGTTGTGGTGCTTTTGGACACAAAAAACCGCAATGCAAATCCCAAGAAATTTGCCTAAACTGTGGAGGAAAGGAATGCGTAAGGAATGAATGCCAGAATACTCCTAAATGCATTAACTGCCAAGGTACGCACAGCACAATGGATCGGAATTGCCCTACGTTTCAGGAGGAGCTCGAAATATGTAAAATCAAAACGGATCTCAAAATACCATACTTCCAGGCCCAACGGGAATATAAATCCAGAACCGCCGCATCCTCATTTGCCGGAATAAGCAAGATTCAACGTCGTCTTGAAACCCCTAAGGAAATAACCGAAATTGAGAAAAAAGACAAAATAATAGCGCAACTCGAACAAAAAATTCAAATGCTTCAGAAGGAAATCGAAATGCTTGGTAGAACGGCCCTCCTGACAAGGAAAAAGTTGGGGGAAGCAATGGAAGAAGGCCCGACATCCGAAATGACCGTTTCCAGTGAAGACGAAACCGATACTAATTCTTCAAATTTGAAATTGACCCCGAAGCGTAAAATCGACAAAGAATCTTCCGATGACCAGAGCACGCCAACTTACTACTACAACAAGCAATCTTTGAGGAAGGAGAGAAAACTAAAAAAATTGACCAAAAAAGAACAAGCCAGTGGAAACATGCAACCGACATCATCTCGACGCTCGGACAATTAAACATTCAACTATGGCTATTACGAACCATGCTGTATCACAATCATCGAAAAGAAACCCAAATCAACGATTGGCAGTTCAATGGAACGTTAGAGGAATAAAGAGCAGACTCAACGAGATCCAACTTTTGATAACCGAAGAACAACATCCCCCAATAGTTTTGGCATTTCAAGAACTGAAGACGAATGACAACATCTACAGTACTGCCTTAGGCGGAATTTATACGTGGCACAACCAAACCGGCCCAACCCCCCTCAGTGGTGGAGTAAGTGTAGCGGTACTGAAAAAATACCCCCAGAATAGAATCCAAATCAACACCAACATGCAAATCAGCGCGGTCTCTATCAAAGGAAACGTGAATATGACAATGGCATCCATATACATACCCCCGGATTTCCCCAATAACGACCTGGCGCAAGAATTAGACGCAGTTCTCCAGCAGCTCCCGAAGCCTTTGATGCTTATGGGCGATTTCAACGCTCACCATACCCTGTGGGGCGGCGAAATCAACGATTGTAGAGGAAAGATCATCTTAGATATTATGGAGCAACACAATATGATGATAATCAACGAAGAACAGCCGACCAGAATCGACCCCAGAAACGGCGAGAGATCAACTTTAGATCTTACATTCGTATCCTGGAATGCAGTACCAAGAATAAATTGGACATTGGACCCAGACCCAAGAGGCAGCGACCACATGCCAATAATTCTACGCAGCCACAGCCCACCAACCAAGATAACCCTGAGGCATAGATGGATTTACAAAGAAGCCGACTGGAGTAACTTCGAAGAATGTATCTACAATAATCTTAGCCCCAGAGAACACTACACGATACTGCAAATCACCGACGCTATCGTCTCAGCAGCTAAGGAGAGTATCCCCCGGACGAAAGGTACACCAGGACGCAGATCCGTCCCCTGGTGGAACGAAGAGGTGAAAATCGCCATCAAAGCTAGAAGGAAAGCACTACGTAAGTTTCAAAGAGCTGATCCCCAAAACGAGATAAAACAACAATTATGGATTGACTACAAAAATGCCAGTGACAATGCGAAAAAAGTGATAACAACTGCAAAACAACAAACATGGGACGAATTTCTCACAGGAATAAGCCCGAGCTCCACCACACAAGAGCTCTGGGGACGTGTATCTGCCCTAAGCGGAAAACGGCGAAGAGTAGGATACAGCTTACAAAACGGTAATATGTTCACCGACGACCCTGACGAGATAGCGGAACTACTTGCAGATCAGTACGAAAAAGTCTCATCAACTGCAAATTACGACGAGAACTTCATACAGATTAAAAATACAAATGAATCGAAAGCTTTCCTCCCCGACTCCAACGAAGAAAAAGACTACAACGCTAACTACAGTATGACCGAGTTGTTGTTTGCGATCGACTCTTGCAAAGGAATATCCGCTGGACTCGACGAAATCGGATATCCCATGATAAAAAATCTGCCTTTTTTCGCAAAAAAATTGCTTTTAGACTGCTATAATGAATGCTGGCAAAGAGGCTGTTATCCAGACACCTGGAAAGAAGGTCTCATTGTACCGATTCCAAAACCATGCGCGGTGAAACGAACAGCGAACGAGTTTCAGCCAATCACTCTCCTAAGCTGCCTTTCAAAAGTATTCGAACGCATGGTCAACCGTCGTCTGATGACAGAACTTGAGGAAAAACACCTTCTTGATAACAGACAACACGCTTTTCGTAAAGGAAGGGGAACCAGCAGCTATTTTTGCGAACTCGACGAAAAAATACAGAAAGCTGCTGAACAACACATGCACGTAGAATTCGTTACTCTGGATATCGCCAAGGCATACGACCGCACATGGAGGCACAACATTCTTCAGCACT
The DNA here is from genome assembly GCF_029784155.1 of Uranotaenia lowii. Classification (NCBI taxonomy): domain Eukaryota; kingdom Metazoa; phylum Arthropoda; class Insecta; order Diptera; family Culicidae; genus Uranotaenia; species Uranotaenia lowii. Next base: position 119,351,638 of record NC_073691.1, read on the forward strand.
TGAATCGATGGGGAATCGACGGCAGAATGTTTTCATTTATACATGACTTCTTGACGGGTCGGATGTTCCGAGTCGTCGTTGGTGGAACAAAATCATCACGCCGCTGTTTGGAGAACGGTGTTCCGCAGGGCTCTGTGTTGTCAGTGACACTTTTCTTAGTCGCGATGCAGTCAATTTTCGACCACGTACCGGAAGGAATCGAAATCCTACTTTACGCTGATGACATCCTGGTAATTAGTACGGGACCTTTTGCTTCATCGGTACGGAAACGACTCCAAAAGGCAATCGATATCATAAACTCATGGGCACACAATATCGGCTTTCAAGTATCCGCCGAGAAATCACAGCTGATGCACAGCTGCTCCAGAAAACACCACGGAAAAGCTCCTCCCGCCCTGCAAGTTAGTGAAAATACTATTAATAAGGCAAATTGTATCAAACTTTTAGGTGTTTGGATCGACAAAAGACTGAATTTTAAGAAACACATAAATATAACTAAGAAAGATGCATCTAAACGACTATGTCTTCTTCGATGCATAAGTGGACGCAGTAAAATCGGATGCCGGAAAACCATCGCAAGTATCGGCAAATCGTTAATCGTCCCAAAAATTACCTACGGCATTGAAATCGTTAGCCGCAGCGGATTGGAAGTTTTCAGCAGATTGACTCCCACCTACAATAGTATTTTTCGATTTGCATCGGGTGCAATGCCGTCCAGCCCAATCCCTTCACTTATGGCCGAAGCGGGAGTGTTACCTTTTGATCTTGTAGCTATCGAAATTTTAGCTCGGTGCGCCATGAGATTCCAACAGAAAGCGATGGAACCGACAACAACCTTCTCACGGGCCAGTAAATGGTTCGAAAATGTCGTAGAATGCAAATTGCCGAATATCCAAAACACCTTGGGACTCCGGCAGCGTAGATGGAATACTCCGAAACCTGAAATCGACTGGGGAATCAAAAAACTTGTCAGGGCTGGCGAAAATAGCAACAAAACCAGGGTAATCTTTGCATCTCATGTTGACCAGAAATACAAACGTCACCAACACATTTACACGGATGGGTCGGTGCGTGACGGTTCCGTCGGTCTAGGCGTCACAAGTAAAGAAGTCGAAATCTGCCTCAAACTCCCGGAAAGTTGCTCAATTTTTTCTGCCGAAGCTGCTGCTATAAATCATGCAATAGCAATAGCCGAACAATCTGGAAAACCTACAGTTATTTTTAGCGACTCGGCGAGTTGTCTCTCAGCCATTGAAGGAGGAAGCAACCCGCACCCGTGGATCAGAAGAGCTGAAAATAGATGCATTGAAAATTCGATTGCAGTTTGCTGGATCCCAAGTCATTGCGGCATCGTAGGCAACCATAAAGCAGACTTCTTGGCAGACAAAGGACGCACCAGTTTTCCAATGGATAATGTTATCCCGTACCAGGATGCACACCGATGGGTGCATACCCTACTCCGGCGCCACTGGGAACAAGAATGGATTAATCGGAACACCTCTCACCTGCGAAAAATCAAAACTAACACATTTAACTGGATTGACCGGAAACAACGACTCGAGCAGAGATGCCTCACCCGGCTGAGGATAGGACATACCAGGATTACCCACAGTTTCCTCATGGAACGGAAAGATAGACCAGTTTGTGAAGAATGTCAAACCATCCTTGATGTTGAACATATCTTATTAACTTGTCCTAAATATCAAATTGAACGTAGGAGATTAGGTCTAGATTCTTCTTTAAAAAGCATTTTAGCTAGAGATACCAATAAGGAAACCAAAGTTATAGAATTTCTGAAATCAATCAATCTATACGATAAAATCTAATGTTTGTAAATAGTAGTATTTAAGTACTTTACAGAGGCGAATCTACCCAACAAGCCTCTATAATAAAACAAACAAACAACAACGGCTCGGTTTCAGTTTCTTTTTGCTCGTCGTCGTGTACAGTTCTCCTGCAATTCGATCTGCGTTTGGACCCCACCAGTGGTAATCCAACGCAGATATCGTTTTGCAGTTAGTTTAGTGGAAGCCAGCGAAGTAGAAGGATGGTTCAGCAGCAGACATGGCGATTTAGCGGTGCTGGCGACTAGCAGCGGTGGTGGCGACTAGCAGCGGAGGATAACCAGCGGAGTTAATGACATTTTGGCATGACATTTTGACATGACATGTTGGCATGACATGTTGGCATGACATGTTGGCATGACATGTTGGCATGACATGTTGACATGACATTTTGACATGACATTTTGACATGACATTTTGACATGACATTTTGACATGACATTGTGACATGACATTTTGACATGACACTTTGACATGACATTTTGACATGACATTTTGACATGACATTTTGACATGACATTTTGACATAACATTTTGATATGAGATGTTGGCATGACATCTTCATGAGATCTTCACATGACATGCCAAGTTTAAATGACATGTTGACATGACATGTTGACATGACATTTTGACATGACATTTTGACATGACATTTTGACATGACATTTTGACATGACATTTTGACATGACATTTTGACATGACATTTTGACATGACATTTTGTCATGACATTTTGACATGACATGTTGGCATGACATGTTGGCATGACATGTTGGCATGACATTTTGACATGACATTTTGACATGACATTTTGACATGACATTTTGACATGACATTTTGACGTGTAATTTTGACATGACATTTTGACATGACATGTTGGCATGACATGTTGGCATGACATGTTGGCATGACATGTTGACATGACATTTTGACATGACATTTTGACATGACATTTTGACATGACATTTTGACATGACATTTTGACATGACATTTTGACATGACATTTTGGCATGACATTTTGGCATGACATTTTGACATGACATTTTGACATGACATTTTGACATTACATTTTGACATTACATTTTGACATTACATTTTGACATTACATTTTGACATTACATTTTGACATGACATTTTGACATGACATTTTGACATGACATTTTGACATGACATTTTGACATGACATTTTGACATGACATTTTGACATGACATTTTGACATTACATTTTGACATGACATTTTGACATTACATTTTGACATGACATTTTGACATGACATTTTGACATGACATTTTGACATGACATTTTGACATGACATTTTGACATGACATTTTGACATGATAATTTGACATGACAATTTGACATGACATTTTGACATGACATTTTGACATGACATTTTGACATGACATTTTGACATGACATTTTGACATGACATTTTGACATGACATTTTGACATGACACTTTGACATGACATTTTGACATGACATTTTGACATGACATTTTGACATGACATTTTGACATAACATTTTGATATGAGATGTTGGCATGACATCTTCATGAGATCTTCACATGACATGCCAAGTTTAAATGACATGTTGACATGATATTATGACATACAATTTTGACATGGCATTGCATGTCGACATGACATTGAATGTAGACATGACATTGAAATTTGACATGACATTTTGGCAAGACAATTTGACATAACATTTTGTCTTGAAATTTTGACAACATGTCATGAAATTTTGAAAGGACATGTTTTCGTGACATTTTGAAATGACATTCAAGCTGGCTGCCATCACGGTTTGAAATGACATGCAATTATGATGTCATTTTGACATTAGTTCTAAGCATTTCATTATACTGCAATTTTTTTGTTTATGTAATCAATACAGAAATAAGTTAACCATAGAGAGTTATCGTAATTCTACGCTCACTACACGGTTGTAGCATGATTACAACCTCTTCAACTTTTTTTAATACTTTAATGAGAAACATTTCAAAACTCACCTTTTTATAAATTTTAAAAGTTTTTGGAATATGAATAGAGAAATAAGGACTATTTAAATCCTACACAATATTCTTTCACGCTAGTTTTGAAGAAAGTAGTGGATGTTGAGCTTATTAAAATTCAAACTTTTACTTTTCCTATGGATACATTTACTATATTTCAAAAGAAGAAATTCGTTGTAATGGATACAAATAAGTAGAGTCAAACAGAGCATCATGCAACAGCACGGTTCGATGCAACATTTGTGTACCACAACATTTATTTAACTTTTATTTTAATATAATGTAATAAAACTATCATGGTGATGCCATAGTTTCTCACATCGTGAGAGAGTTTTATGAAGTTTTTGACCTTCATAGAAAATTCGAAAAATCGAAATTTTTACATTTTCTGATGCCGTAAAAAACTTTACACAATGTGATGGATTGACATAGTGATATTACCTACAAACTTTATATGGATTTTATTATCCTACATCAACACTGTTGGTGTATGAATATGTTTCGGACAATCATTTAATTTTTTAAAATAAATATTTTTAAAATTCCGTCACTGGTCTGGGCTAAAATGCATCAACATGCAAATCAATGATTCACAGTTTAAATCTTGTTTCCATATGCTAGAATATGATGTAAAATTTTTGTAGTATTTTTTATCCCTAAATGTATCAGCACCCTTATGCTTTCTTAAAAAAAATCTTTGACAGAAGAAATATAAACTTTAATTCTAACAAAATCAAAAATAACTGCAAATCGTGCTTCATGCGTAACCTCATCACAAATATGTCAAAAACTATAACTATTCAAACTTTTTTTTTATTTTTCATTAAAAAAAAAGGTTTTTGCAACTTAGATACCCTTTTTTCTTAGTAGGGTTAAAATCGCATTTTTTGTTAATTTAAAAATAACTGGTGGAACCAATTATTTTTCTGACTACGTTAATTTGATGTCCCATTAACCTTAAAACTTTAGATGTATAAACGGTAGGATTATCAGTGGACATTAGGTTTTTAGAACACGGAGAAAAAAGACGACAGTTGTTCCAATTATTTCAGCTTGTTATACCAATAATCGAAATGCAGTTAATTTTTTCGCATTCAACTACTTTTATAATAGATTCAACTACAAACTTCTAATTGTCCTTACGCAATCAACTATCAATATAATGCATTCAACTGTATGATTTATTTTATGCATTCAACTATAAATACAATAGATTCAACTACAAAATGCTGATTGACCTTATGCAATCAAATATGAATATAATAGAATCAATTGTAATGGAATAGTTGATTCAATTGTAATGGTATAATTGATTCAACTGTAGATATGACAGATTCAACTACAATTGTATGATTGATTATAGGCATTCAACTATAAATATAATAGATTCAACTGTAGTGGTATAATTGATTCAACTGTAAATATGATAGATTCAACTGTAGTGGTATAATTGATTCAATTTTCAATATAATAGATTCAACTACAATTGTTTCATTGATTTTAGGCATTCAACTATCACGGAGAATAAAGTCGACTACACAGAAAAAAATAATGACAATTACGTGTACTTGAAAATGGTTGCTTTTAAAATAATACAACCTGTAATGTAAAAAACACTTAAATTTCAATTGATTGTTTTGAAAGTAAATGTTAAATAATTTAATATTACAGGATATGTCCCGTAACAAAAAGCAGCATGACATTTACCGTAGTTTTACAGGTCTTAAAAAATACGCGTGTCGCGTAATTTCATGACCCGTAATTTTTTTTTTAACTGTAAAAGTACGGTAAATGTCATGCTCCTTTTTGTTACAGGACATCACCTGTAATATAAACTGTTTTTCATTTACTTTTAGACTAGTCAATTAATATTCTCCTGGCATCCCAGTTAGTTTTCAAAAACAAGAAACGGGCATGTTTGTTTACGTTTTTGTCTTTGATTCGGATGTTTTGTGTTTCGTTTTAATCCGGATGTTTTGTGCCGCAACTCTGATAGTTGCTCAGTTGTCGAAAATTTTATTTACGCCGTCGTGCAGCCGAGGCCCACCGGTCAAATAAAGCAGCGAAGGAGGATTTATTAAGCAGCACCCGCAGCACCGTTCACCGTTTATGCGAGGCGACCAATAAGCACGGATGTTTAGGAAAATGTTATCAATCCTCCCGATCAGCAGCAGCAGTTTTCCAGCATCACCCTTTCAAGCAGCAGCCTAGCAACAGCTGACTATGAAGACTCCTTCCGGTTTTTCCGGCCTATTTGCCCCAACATGGCCAAACAATCAGCTGTAGCAAGTAAGTTTATTTCAGTAACTTAACCATATTCATTGACTTATCATTCTTTTTTGCAGTATGTAAATCGATATCAATCCGACTGTGACTGATGCGCGGTAGCAGGCACGACGGGATAAAAACGCCAACTGGAGGAGGTCAACGATCCGAAAGTGTATAATTCCAACGGTAGAAAAGAGGACAGCGAATCTCACAATCCAAATGTGGAGGATACCTCTGCCGTTGCATAATCGGGTCTGCCCTTGTTCCGGAAAGTAACATCTTCTCTCATGAAAAGAAATATTGAGCGTCACAACAATTGTAGCTTTCACTGGTAAGTGTTAAGATTTTGCATAAAACAGATAATAACCATAATAACATTTTTTTTATTTATTGAGGATTACAATATAATTTCAAATTATTTTCTTTCCAGTACTAGCAGCAATGGATCGCAATTACGCGGGATCTTGGAAGGAAAAGAAAAAAACCATCCGGCTTCCACAGAACGAGCTGTTTGGTCTCTGCTCCTGATCCGATGGAAGCTCACGGAATGACGCCAAAAGTAATGCCAGCAGAAAGGAACAGAAACGAAAAAACTGCAGCAACATAAAAAATCAAGATTTCCAGGGAATTCCGGAAGTCTTACAAATATTTGTCTTTGGTACAAGTAAGTCCTCTTCGGCCATGGATCGAATGGTTTTAGTGTAATTTTGTGAACGAGTGACTTTTATTTTAGTGATGTAAGCCATTTATGTATGTATATTTTTTTTTCAATTCAATTCTGATAAAGAATAATAAATATAAATTCGAATCAATTTTTTTTTGCTTTTTATTAAATTCGAAAAATAACCATTCGGCAGAACCAAACAAAAAAAAACAGAACTGTAATTTCCAACGAGCCTGTATTTTATTTACAGGTTCATTTGGAATTACAGCACTATAAAATTCATTGTCTCGTAATTTAATTTCGACCTGTAAAATTACGGTAAATGTCCTGCTCCTTTTTGTTACAGGATATTTGCCGTAATTTTACAGCAATTAATTTTTGCTGTGTAGTTGATTCTATTATTTAAGCTTGTCATGTCAAATGCACGACTGTATTTGATTTTAAATCCATATGTTTTTGAACCAACAATTTAAACAGTTGATTTATTTGAACTATCCTGATGTGAACCTGAATTTGATTTCCAGTGTGCAAGAGTGTATAGTGTTCATCGTTCATCCAAGGAAAAAAGAAAAAATCAGCGGCCAAACGCGGAAGGTGAAATGAAAAATTGATCTATGTTTTTACATTCTTTTATCGATTATGAATCTCTTTTCCTTTCCAGATTATCAGGATTAACTGCGACGGATCTTCGGCAATACCAGATTGGTACGAATACTGCCGACGAAGAACCATTTTTGGACCGCCAGCCCCTCCTTCCCAAAAGCAGCAATAGTACCCGTATAAGATACTAGGTTCTGGCGGACTTTGCCAGCAAGCACCGTTTATGGGATCAAGCTGGGAGCTCATGAGTAGTAAGGACAAAAAAGAGGATGTGTTTTCAGGTAAAAATATTCATTTGAATTGTTTAAATTCGATTTACAATGTGTTTTTTTTCTGTTCCAGCGTCGAGAGGTTAGCAGAAAAAAAACCGACGGAACAGAAACCGCGAAAAGTAAGGAGTTGTCCGCTAGAAGTGTTCATCAGTATCTTGACCGGGAGAAGAATGCAAAACATCAGTAAAACAGGCGACGATATTATTACCATTATGAATTCGTGTTATTTATTGTGAAATTTTAAGCATGAAAAATATCAAGTTTAAATAAAATGTCAATCAAATGAATTTGAGAAAAATTTAACCAATCACATTGCAAAATCTATCACTCCTATATTATTAGCTAAATTATAGTTACTGTTGAACGTAAAAAATCAAATATTCGCATGTAATTGAATCCATCGTATGTATAGTTGAATGCAAATAATGAACCATATAATTATACTAGAATTTGTCAAATTAATGATTAATTGCATAATTTAAATTACACTAATGCAGTTAATTATATCTTATTTATTGTTGAATGCAAAAAAATCTACAATACAGTAGTAGTTGAACCTATTGCAGCTATAGTTGAACGCATGAACACAACCAAATAGCCTATTATATTTATAGTTGAATACTTAATAATTATAGTTAGCCGAGAATCAATCAGATATATGATAGAAAGCAAGTAGAATATCGTTGAAAAAACTATACTTTTTTCTCCGTGAAGCCATTGAAGTTGAAAAGTGTTGCATGATGCCCCAAATGACGATATACAACGTATTCTATTGAGATTTTATTTTTAAATTTTTCCTTTCGATTCTGTTCTCGTTAAGAAGCTCTCTGTAAGTTGATGGTTTCCTTCTCTGTCGCAAAGGGTGGGTTCTTTACAACCTGGAGAAAATATTTTTTAAACATTTTTAGCTTTGAGATATACTGAAGTATAGAAAAATCATGTTTTATTAGCTCAAAACAGTTTATTTTAACAGATCGTTGAAAATTATGTTAAAACACAATTCTCTCAATTATATTAATTTCAAATACATTCTATGACTTTGATATAATTTGGAAAACTTTGACTATGTCCATAATTAGGAACACATAGGAAATAGTGTTCCTAATTGTGGACATATGCTTTTTTGAGTTTTTACACGAAAAAAACATGGTTTTAACATACTTATTACCTTAATCATGATAAAAAACAATCCGACGAAAAATTTCAAAAAAATCGGTTGACAAATTCAGTTTTAATCTTCTATTTCTAAACAGGTGTTTTTTAAGAAGTTCGCTAACATTCCATTCAATTTGGGCATACTTTGAAACAATTCGCATTTCACGAAAAATCCTGTGAGTTAGAAAACTAATTTGTTTGTAAAATGAAAGTTCACATGATTCTTTACATTATCATTTTTTTGATGATTGTGATAAGAGGAAAATAACGTCAAAGACAGGCAAAATTGAACATTATGTTAACATTAGATACACATGCCAAATTAGGAAACTTACCCTATCTAAGTACAAAATGTCATCATCAAAATAATTTTAAAATAGTGTTATTCGATCTGCTAATCCTTATAAGCAGAAGAAATGATTTAAGAATGATAAATGGAAATTGATCTGTAACAATTAATTCGGCATTCTTGTTGCAAAACATTTTCTTTAAAACGTTTACAAAACTACCGCTGTTATCAAACTAAATGATCAATGCGCGGGTGCGAAGCATCTGGAAAATTCTCTGGCTACAACTTTGTCGAAGACCGCAAAGCTATTGGAATATAAAGAAAAAAATTACCTATTACTTCCCAATATTTTTTTTTTTTTTCATTTACAGAACCCAGCAACACTTCAAAAAATCTCGTTCAGCGTTCAAAATTCAAAATTATTGACTTTAGAGTAGAATTAGTGCTTTCAGAAACAAGCGTGACATTTCATGAAAAAAAAGCAAGACACAGCGAAAAAAAACAGGACTTACTTAGGACTTTTCTTACATGACTTCTATTTACAGTTATTTTTGTCATATGCACCCTTTTTTCCGCTGTTCTCGCAAATTAACACTTTATTTGAGAGAAAATATTTCAAGTCGTACATGTGAACGGCGGATTTGATACCACGTCAAACACCATAGTGTATTTTTAATAAAATTAGTTTGTTTGGTAATTTGTTCAAATGTTTGAAAACATCAAGAAAACTTCCATCCTTATATATTTTAGACAATTGAGGCGAAAAAGGTGGTGTATGATATTTGAAAATTTTACTAAGATTCCGGCGAAAAAGTTTATCTCTATAATTCTATAATTTATAATTATCTGGAGGCAACTATAACAATATTTTTTTTCATACATTGGCTTACGCTGGCTCCGGATCGTAAACAGTTGAGGTCTTTTACCGCGACCCTATGCACCGGACGATCGGCACGGGATCATTAAGTAAGTAAGTTGGCTTACGTGCTTCAAGAACACTTAACTGAATCAGAATCTCACTGTGATGCTGAGAGCTTTAGATTTATTCTTTACTAGCTGATTTTACCCGGCCTTGCTCGAGTGCACATAAAATATAAATCGAATTGAGTCGTTTGACTTTTTGAAATTTTGAAAGCTTTTTGCTTATCATCATAACAAATTAGATCAGGTTTGGCCATGTGAGCTTTGTAAGTTTTGTTACTCTTCTTAAAGTTTTGATGTAGCAAAGTTTATCGTTTCCATATTATTGAATAAGTTATAGTTTTTAGGTTAGCTAATAGAAATTTGAAATAATTTCCCTTGATTGCTTATCCATGCTATCACGAAAAACGTTTTAATCTAAAGTTGCCATATTGCCCTGATTTATACGGATTTGCTAGAACATTTGAATCAAAATTTGAGGTAAGTCCGGTCTGACTCGGTTTCCCGGATTTTGTTGCAAATAGCCCGGGTTTTGTCCGGATTTATTCACATCATTTTTTAAAACGTAACATACACACCAAAAAATTACGAAAATTGCTCGTGACAGAAACGCTTGGAGCCATAATTATATTCGATCTATTTTTGAATATGCTCTAATTTTACATCTTTCAACATCTATTATTGCATGCAAGTGACTATAGATTAGGTCTCACCTAAAAATATGTGTTGAATGATGTAAAATTATGTTTAATTAACTTTTTCGGACGTATTTACTTGATTGAATAGCCATTTGTGGTTATGTCTGCGCGTCTGCAAGCGCAATGGTGCAGTTGAAAAGACTTTCAATTATTTGGTGATACCGGCCGCTGAATCCGTGATAAAAGTTTGTCAAGAGAGATATCGAGAGAGAATATGAAGATAAAAATTGAAGATTAAGTGAAACTTTCATATCAAGTTATCATTTTAACAACACAGAAAAAAATAATGAATATCACGTGTACGTGAAAATGGTTGCATGTAAAAAATAGAGCCTGTAAAACAATAAAGCTGTAGTTTTGTTGTATTGGACTGAAAGCTAAAAGTAAATCATTTAATATTACAGTAAAAGTTCTGTAACAAAAATGAGCATGACATTCAACTGTTTGTTCAACTGCTAGAAAAATAACTCGGATTAAGAAAGTTAAGACTACTCGTAGCTTTATCAGCAAAGTCGTTCGCAAAAGTGCCCCATTTACTGAAAATCGTATTGCTCTCGACCGGGAACGGTGGTCCTGCGGAAATTCGTCATTACCAAAAGTAAGTAAAAACATTTTTTTTTTTAATTTGATGTCAGTTCCTAATGCTTCGAAACTTTATAGAATATCTGTGCTGCTGGCTCTGCCAATTTGATTACTAGTGTTCCGTATGAACGGTATGAACCCATCAGATGAACACAACAACTTCTGGCAGCTGCTCCGTTAAGTTAGAGGAGCCAATTACAATACCAATACAAAAAGTGTAATTCTGCAACCATTGGCAAATTCGAACAACTCTAGCCATTCCTGGAGGAACCTGCTTAATTCTGCTAAGTGGAAAAACACTCTATCAGTCAGTAGAGGTAAGTAAAAAAAGTAGTTGTTATTAAGTTTTCTCACAACCAAATAGATTATATGCCGAACTATTATCAAAATAATTGTTATTCAATATGTAACTAAATTTCTTCTTATCGCATTATTGCTATTGTGATTTTTAATTACAATTAGAATAATGCGATAAGGATAAATAAAGTTACTTATTTAATAACAATTATCATGATTGTAGTTCGGTATATAAGAAGCATTATCTAAGCAACTTCTAAAAATGATTCAATATAAGTTTGATATTGTAGTGTATAGCAAAGTGCTTTTCGAGTAGTCATGAACAACCCCAAGTGGGAGAGAGTGAGAATGTGCACAAAGGCACAAGCTCCGGACATAAGATTGAATAAAAGACTAGGTCATTCGTTTTGTGACTTTCAACCTAATCACATAGTGTTGCGTAGTACGCCTCTATTTCAATAATATCACACCACGTGCTTATTTTAGTTTCCTTTAATTATAAACTCATAAATCAATTATAGAACTTTACAACTGGCGACGAGTGGGATAAAATCTCAAATTCAGCATAGTGTCAAAAAAGTGTTCATTTTGGAAGTTGGTTCATTTTAGTAAAATTTGCCGCACTGCAGTAAACGGTGAGAAGAAAGTTAATTTGACATCTCACTTGGTATCCCTCAACTCACCATCATCACTCAGACGAATTGTCATAAGTGAACTACAAGTGAGACGGTGGTGTTGTGGTGTGATCAGCTGAATAGAATAGCCGAAACGAAAAATTTCTTCCAAATTTTGTTCACATTGAACACAAAGCTGAGCGTTTTGAATCAATTGGAAGTTCGCAAATTACGGGCCTTGCTGAAGGTTGCTGTTAGTGGTGTAGCCAAGAGCGTTTCAAATAACTTGTTATTTGCGTTTTACTGGTTGCTGTTGTACATCGAAATTCACCGCTGCTGCTCCATTTGCTGCTCCTGCTGTTTCATCTGTTGCTGCTGCTGCCCTATTTTTTTTGCTGCTGATATTTGTTGTTGCTACTGCTTGCTGTTTCGGTGATTGCCATTGCTACTGTTAGGATTTTTTTTCCCTCAGTTTTGGAAATATTTTGGTGATCCGGAAATATTTTGGTGTATCAGGTATGTTGATTTTTACTCATTGTTTTTGATCCATTTTATCGTTTTATTATATTGTCAAAATACGAGACATTCTAATATTTTTTTAATTTATTTATTTTTTGTTTTGTTTTCTTTTCTTTTTATTTGAACGTTATTATTGCTGGGTTTATTTAAACACATTTTCATATTCAGAATGCCTTTAACTACTACAATGGAACCTTACATTCCCGGGTCAGTTCCATTCGCTCAGTATATCGAGCAATTAGAATGGATTTTTATCCACAACCAATATTCTGAGGACCAATATAAGGCCTTATTTTTAGCGGTTTGTGGACAGGAGGTTTACTCCAAAATAAAACTTTTATTTCCGGGTAGAAATGTAAGAGATATTTCATATACAGAATTAAAACAAGAATTAAGCTATGATCAAGACACGAATGAAGTCGTAAATAGCGATAAATTTTGGACTCGCAGACAGGGTGAAAGCGAGAGCAACATGGATTTTGTTTTAGCCGTAAAATTTTTGGCTGAACTTTGTAATTTGGGTGACCTTAAAGAACGTGGGATTAGAGATGTTCTGGTAATTGGAGTTAAAGATGAAAATTTAAGAAGAAAACTTTTTAACGAGGAAAATTTAACGGCTAGCAAGGCTGAAAAGATGATAATAAACCAGGAACTAGCTTGGAATCGGACTCAATCGGTAAATACTAATTCAACAAGACGTGACAGTTTGATCAATAGGCTTGGAAGACGTTCAGTTCGGTCTCCGGTTAGACATCGATCTAGGTCACGAAGCTGGAGTAATAGTAGGAATCGAGCAGTAACTTTTCGTAGACACGATACTAAAAACGACAATTACTCTGATAATAGACCCATTTATCGATGTACCTTTTGCAATAAAACAGGTCATACCAAGAAATACTGTTATCGACTAAAGAACAGAAGCCCTCGACAACAAAGATCAAGTGTGAATAATGTTGCTTTGCCACAACCAAGTTCATCCGGACTTTTTAAGAGATTAAAAAAGGATCTAGAGTCTGATAGTGATAACGATTTAGACTGCATGATGATTTCTTCGGTTCACAAAATAAATGAGCCATGCTATGTAGATACCATTATAGAAAGGAAGCGAATGAAGATGGAAATAGATTGTGGTTCGGCTGAAAGTGTGATATCCGAACAACAATTTAACAGAAATTTTGGACATTTGAAAGTTAAATCGTGTAATAAACGTTTGGTAGTAATAGATGGCAAACGACTGAATATTCTAGGAAAAACAGATGTGAACGTGCAGTTGAATGGCAATCAACAGAAGTTATCACTAGTTATTTTGCAATGCAGCAATGATTTTGTTCCTTTGTTAGGTCGTACTTGGTTGGACGTTTTCTATACAGGCTGGAGAAAGACATTTACCAAACCGTCAAATGATTCAGTTCATGCAGTCAAGGAGGAGGAAGCAATGGATAATATTATGAGTAAGTTCCCTACAGTATTTGACGAGGATTTTTCTAATCCTATTAAGGGATTTGAGGGAGATTTTGTTTTAAAGGATAATACTCCAATATTCAGAAAAGCGTATGACGTGCCTCTCAGACTTAAACAAAAAGTTATTGACTATTTAGCAGGGTTTGAAAAATGAATCAAAATTCACGTTCACCCCCTTAGTGAAGCCCTACAGAAATGAACGTGCTTCGATCTGCTCTGTGAACAACATGCTTCTGTGTTATCTGTGTTGCCTACTTTCAAACCAGCGCGCAGTGGAATATTCAGACATAGGAGAAGCTCCAAGGCACTCTGTTTGGTTTTCGTCAGGATCGAACTTTTCTTCGAATCGGCGTCATTCGTTTATGTTACAAAATTGAATGATGGTCATTTCAATTTTATTCTTTCTCAAATGGAGATGGCTGGGGATGGCAGTTTCTGCTTAACTAAAAATTGTAGTAAATGACTGAAAAATGTATGAAACCCACACAATATGGGTATTGGGGAAAAGGGCTTAACGCGTAGAAGTCGAATATCGTCATCCGACGCCATCTTGAAATCCAAGATGGCGGCTTCCGTTTAACTTCAAAATGATGTAAATGACTGAAAAATGTATGAAACCCACACAATATGGGTATTGGGGAAAAGGGCTTAACGCGTAGAAGTCGAATATCGTCATCCGACGCCATCTTGAAATCCAAGATGGCAGCTTCCGTTTAACTTCAAAATGCTGTAAATGACTGAAAAATGTATGAAACCCACACAATATGGGTATTGGGAAAAAGGGCTTAACGCGTAGAAGTCGAATATCGTCATCCGACGCCATCTTGAAATCCAAGATGGCGGCTTCCGTTTAACTTCAAAATGATGTAAATGACTGAAAAATGTATGAAACCCACACAATATGGGTATTGGGGAAAAGGGCTTAACGCGTAGAAGTCGAATATCGTCATCCGACGCCATCTTGAAATCCACGATGGCGGCTTCCGTTTAACTTCAAAATGCTGTAAATGACTGAAAAATGTATGAAACCCACACAATATGGGTATTGGGGAAAAGGGCTTAACGCGTAGAAGTCGAATTTCGTCATCCGACGCCATCTTGAAATCCAAGATGGCGGCTTCCGTTTAACTTCAAAATGCTGTAAATGACTGAAAAATGTATGAAACCCACACAATATGGGTATTGGGGAAAAGGGCTTAACGCGTAGAAGTCGAATATCGTCATCCGACGCCATCTTGAAATCCAAGATGGCGGCTTCCGTTTAACTTCAAAATGCTGTAAATGACTGAAACATGTATGAAACACCCATAATATGGGTATTGGGTGAAAGGGTTAAACGAGTAGAAGTCGAATATCGCCATGCGACGCCATCTTGAAATCCAAGATGGCGGCTTCCGTTTAACTTCAAAATGCTGTAAATGACTGAAAAATGGGTACTTTAATATGGGTATTGGGTGAAAGGGCTCAACGAGTAGAAGTCGAATTCCATCATTCAACACCATCTTGAAATAAAAGATGGCAGCTTTCGTTTAACTTCGAAATGCTGTAAATGACTGAAAAATGTATGAAACAACCACAATATGGGTATCAGGTGGAACGGTTGAGCGACTAGGTGTCGAATTTCGTCATCCGACGCCATCTTGAAAACCAAGATGGCGGCTGTCTTTTAACTTCAAATTGCTGTAAATGACTGAAAAATTCATGAAACTCACACAATATGGGTATTGGGTGAAAGGGCTCAACGAGTAGAAATCTAATTTCGCCATGCAACGCCATTTTGAAATCCATCCTTGCACAAGTCGTATACACAGCAGCGGCTACTCAAGTGTCTGTGGAGATAATTTGCATTTTGGAATGATATTCACGCCCCACAGACACTTAATTGGACAAACAAAACTGGAGAATGTTTTACAAGTAAAACTGAATGCAGAACTCATCAATCCAGCATTAGATCGAGTGATTCCATTTTTCAAATCAGGTCCTTCCCAAAGTGTACCTAACACACCTTAAATATTATTTAACAACTTTTTTTTTATTATTAATGTTCTTTTAATCTTCGATTTTGAAATTCGACTTATACTCGCTGAGCCCTTTCACCTGATACCCATATCGTGGGTGGTTCAATTGATTTTCAGTAATTTATTAAGTTAAGCGAAAGCCGCCATCTTGGATTTGAAGATAGCGTCGGATGACGAAATTTGACTTCTACTCGCTGTGCCCTTTCATCTGATACCCATATTGTGGATGGTTCAATTGATTTTCAGTAATTTATTAAGTTAAACAGAAGTCGCCATCTTGGATTTCAAGATGGCGTCGGATAACGAAATTCGACTTCTACTCGCTGAGCCCTTTCACCTGATACCCATATTGTTGGTGGTTCATTCGATTTTCAGTCATTTACAGCATTTTTAAGTTGTGCGGAAGACGCCATCTTGGATTTCAAGATGGCGTCGGATGACGATATTCGACTTCTACTCGCTGAGCCCTTTCACCTGATACCCATATTGTGGGTGGTTCATTCGATTTTCAGTCATTTACAGCATTTTTAAGTTGTGCGGAAGACGCCATCTTGGATTTCAAGATGGCGTCGGATGACGATATTCGACTTCTACTCGCTGAGCCCTTTCACCTGATACCCATATTGTGGGTGATTCATTCGAATTTCAGTCATTTACAGCATTTTTAATTTGAGTGGAAGACGCCATCTTGGATTTCAAGATGGCGTCGGATGACGATATTCGACTTCTACTCGCTGAGCCCTTTCACCTGATACCCATATTGTGGGTGGTTCATTCGATTTTCAGTCATTTACAGCATTTTTAAGTTGTGCGGAAGACGCCATCTTGGATTTCAAGATGGCGTCGGATGACGATATTCGACTTCTACGCGTTAAGCTCTTTTCCCCAATACCCATATTGTGTGGGATTCATACATTTTTCAGTCATTTACAGCATTTTGAAGTTAAACGGAAGCCGCCATCTTGGATTTCAAGATGGCGTCGGATGACGATATTCGACTTCTACGCGTTAAGCCCTTTTCCCCAATACCCATATTGTGTGGGTTTCATACATTTTTCAGTCATTTACAGCATTTTGAAGTTAAACGGAAGCCGCCATCTTGGATTTCAAGATGGCGTCGGATGACGATATTCGACTTCTACGCGTTAAGCCCTTTTCCCCAATACCCATATTGTGTGGGTTTCATACATTTTTCAGTCATTTACAGCATTTTGAAGTTAAACGGAAGCCGCCATCTTGGATTTCAAGATGGCGTCGGATGACGATATTCGACTTCTACGCGTTAAGCCCTTTTCCTCAATACCCATATTGTGTGGGTTTCATACATTTTTCAGTCATTTACAGCATTTCAAAGTTAAACGGAAGCCGCCATCTTGGATTTCAAGATGGCGTCGGATGACGAAATTCGACTTCTACGCGTTAAGCCCTTTTCCCCAATACCCATATTGTGTGGGTTTCATACATTTTTCAGTCATTTACAGCATTTTGAAGTTAAACGGAAGCCGCCATCTTGGATTTCAAGATGGCGTCGGATGACGATATTCGACTTCTACGCGTTAAACCCTTTTCCCCAATACCCATATTGTGTGGGTTTCATACATTTTTCAGTCATTTACAGCCTTTTGAAGTTAAACGGAAGCCGCCATCTTGGATTTCAAGATAGCGTCGGATGACGAAATTCGACTTCTACGCGTTAAGCCCTTTTCCCCAATACCCATATTGTGTGGGTTTCATACATTTTTCAGTCATTTACATCATTTTGAAGTTAAACGGAAGCCGCCATCTTGGATTTCAAGATGGCGTCGGATGACGATATTCGACTTCTACGCGTTAAGCCCTTTTCCCCAATACCCATATTGTGTGGGTTTCATACATTTTTCAGTCATTTACAGCATTTTGAAGTTAAACGGAAGCCGCCATCTTGGATTTCAAGATGGCGTCGGATGACGATATTCGACTTCTACGCGTTAAGCCCTTTTCCCCAATACCCATATTGTGTGGGCTTCATACATTTTTCAGTCATTTACAGCATTTTGAAGTTAAACGGAAGCCGCCATCTTGGATTTCAAGATGGCGTCGGATGACGATATTCGACTTCTACGCGTTAAGCCCTTTTCCCCAATACCCATATTGTGTGGGCTTCATACATTTTTCAGTCATTTACAGCATTTTTAGTTAAGCAGAAACTGCCATCTCCAGCCATCCCATCAGCATTTTCTACAGATGCCTTTCATTTTCACTGGCCTCCGCATTGAACTTGGTTGATATCAAGTAAGTCGAAATAATTTCATTCGTCCACGCGATGGCTAGGGATAATTTGTTTGGCAATCCATTCCATTCCATAATGTTACAAAATGGAATGATTCAGCTCAAGCATGATTCGGAATGGTTTGCGTTTTGATCGTTTCGGGCATCTAGCTAGCGACTCGATTTTCAACCCCTGCTATTTAGATAATTTAGAGAAAGATGGTATTATTGAACCGATCGATGCCAGTGAATGGGCATCTCCAGTTGTCGTGGTGATAAAAAAGGATCAAAATATACGTTTGGTTATCGACTGTAAAGTCTCGATCAACAAAGTTTTGGTAACCAACACGTATCCTTTACCTTTGCCACAAGATTTATTTGCTACTCTTTCGGGAGCCAAATTTTTTTGTTCTTTGGATCTTGCAGGTGCTTACACGCAACTTTTATTATCAAAAAGATCGAGAAAAATAATGATAATAAATACAATCAAAGGATTATATGTTTAAAAGAGATTACCACAAGGCGCATCGTCTTCTGCTCAAATTTTTCAAAAAGTTATGGACGAAGTTCTGAAAGGACTTGAAAATGTAGTATGCTATTTAGACGATGTGCTTATTTCTGGAAAAACTTTGAAAGAATGTAAACGTAACCTTTTTCTAGCCTTGGAAAGATTGGCTAAGGCTAATATAAAAGTAAATCTAAAAAAATGCAAATTCTTTGTTTCTACTTTACCCTACTTGGGTCATGTTTTGACCGAAAACGGCTTACTTCCTTGTCCAGAAAAAGTAAAGACAATTCAGGAAGCGAAATGTCCTCAAAATATTTCTGAGTTAAAAGCGTTTCTTGGTTTACTTTCGTATTATTCGAAGTTTATACCAAATATGTCCACTCGGGTGAATCTTTATAAATTATTAAAAAAAGAAGTAAAATATATTTGGACAGAGGAATGTAACAGAGTTTTCGAGGAATGCAAACAGTTGCTTTTGAAACCGAATTTGCTTGAATATTTTGATCCAGATAAACCTGTTGTGGTAGTAACAGACGCGTGTATTTATGGCTTAGGAGGAGTTTTAGCTCATGAAATTTCTGGAGAAGAACGACCTATTTCTTTCGCATCTTTTTCGCTAAATGAAGCACAACGAAAATACCCAATTTTACATTTAGAAGCCCTCGCTGTTGTAAGTACAGTGAAGAAATTCCACAAATATTTGTACGGCCAAAAGTTTACGATCTATACTGATCACAAGCCGCTTATTGGAATTTTAGGCAAAGAAGGTCGTAATTCAATTTCAGTTACCCGTCTTCAAAGGTATATTTTAGAATTGTCTATATATGATTTTGAAATTTATTATAGACCAGCTTCTAAATTAGGTAATGCAGATTTTTGCTCTAGGTTCCCACTTGACGAAAAAGTACCCAAAGATTTGGATAAAAATTTTATTAAAAATCTAAACTTCACTGATGAATTCCCGATTGATTATAAAGAAATCGCTTACGCCTCAAGTAAGGATGTTTTTATACAACAAATTATAGAATTTATTAAAAGAGGTTGGCCTAAACGTATCCACAAACACTATCGAGATATTTTTTCAATGAACCAAGAACTGGAAGAAGTTGTTTCAGGATAGAGTTATTATTCCAAAAACTATGACATCGAAAATTTTGGACTTATTACATATGAATCATTCCGGTATTAATAAAATGAAAAAAATGGCTAGAAGAACCGTGTACTGGTTGGGTATCAATAAAGATATTGAAAAATTTGTTAAAGACTGTAGAATATGCAAATTAAATACTCCAACTAAAACGATTGCTCAATATTCAAAATGGATACCAACAAACAAACCATTTTCACGGATTCACGCGGATTTCTTTTACCTCCAAGGTAAAATGTATTTATTGATTGTCGACAGTTTTAGTAAATGGATTGAGCTAGAAAATATGAAAAATGGTACAGAAAGTAAAAAAGTCATAAAAGTATTTTTGAATGTTTTTGCCAGATATGGTTTCCCAGATGTCATAGTCACGGATAGTGGACCACCTTTTAACTCTGAACAATTCATCAAATTTTTTGAGAGGCAAGGCATAATAATGATGAAAAGTCCACCATATCATCCAGAAAGCAACGGCCAGGCGGAACGAATGGTCCGTTTAGTAAAAAATGTTCTTAAAAAATTTCTTTTGGACCCTAATATAAAAAAGCTTGATGTGGATGAGCAAATGTACCTATTCTTGTTCAACTACAGGAATACCTGTTTAAATACGGACTACAGTTTTCCTTCAGAACGTCTACTGAAATACAAGCCTAAAGGGTTGTTGGATCTTATAAACCCTAAGAAAAGTTTTAAAAACAATTTGATAGATGTTGTCAAATTGATGATTTATCTCAACAGCGGAACACCTCACCTCAAAGACTGAGAGATCCTTTTCTGAGTCTGAAAAATGGAGACCTGATTTTTTATATAAATCCGAACAAAACTGATTTAAGACGATATCTTCCTGTCACATTTTTAAAATGGATTTCTCAAACTATTTCACAGGTGTCACTGGGTGGCAGAACGATTTTAGCACACAAGCGTCAGCTTAAGCTTACGGATAACGCTCGTAGAAAAAACCGTCGTTCTTTTCCACATGGATCAACAATTTTGCCTGCAGATACCACAAACAATTTTGAACAAGCCAGTTTTGAAGCGACGCATCATGTTTTATCACCTTTTTCAAGCGGCAGTAGCAATAAACGGAGAAGAGAACCAGACGACAACAGTGAATCTGAGGATTTTTATGGGTTCGCAGCAGATTCTTTTATATTCGCGGGGGAGGAGAATGAAGAGGATAGAATATCCAATAGCAATGAAAAACTTAGAAGATCCAAAAGATCATCGAAAAGAAAAAAGTTACATGACTACATTTATTATTAGTGTTCGAGAAAAAAGCTGGTAACATTTAAATTTTGTTTAATGAATTTGTAAGCATGAATCATGCACTCGAATATAGATCTTAAAGCAAAACGAAATAATTTAAAATATGAATTGATTAGTTTGTAAACAAACTTTCGAAATTATTAATAATCAAATAGGTTGACTTAGTTCTCGAAAGGAAGGAGAAGTTGTAGTGTATAGCAAAGTGCTTTTCGAGTAGTCATGAACAACCCCAAGTGGGAGAGAGTGAGAATGTGCACAAAGGCACAAGCTCCGGACATAAGATTGAATAAAAGACTAGGTCATTCGTTTTGTGACTTTCAACCTAATCACATAGTGTTGCGTAGTACGCCTCTATTTCAATAATATCACACCACGTGCTTATTTTAGTTTCCTTTAATTATAAACTCATAAATCAATTATAGAACTTTACAGATATATGTTTAGTAGGATCAATTAAAAAAAAGACTTTGAATCCTTAATGCCTTCGGTATGAGCCGTTAAAAATTAAAGAATTAAAAAAAGGAAATAAATTTGGTAAGAAAATGTAAAGATAAACAAATTTGAAACAATTTTACCACCAACCTTCCATTGCATCTGCTGATGGATCCCAGAGGCGTCAGGCTGTGTAGGAAATATTCTGTTAGTGACACTTTTCGGGCTATTTCAAAATTTCATCGCCTTTGTCTAAATAATCCATCATCAGAAACGAATCCATGAAGAATTATACGTATCAGCCAGCATATACCATCCCGAACATTGCAGAAAATCAGCACTGGCATATCCAGTGGTCAATTCAAAGTACGGAGCATTTGTAACCACACGATACACGATAATGTGAAAAAAAAACCCTGGAAAATTATCTTCGGAACTGGAAAAATTACCTCCACGGAGTTTGTTTTGGTTATTAATATTCCGGTTAATATTTAAGCACGCAACTACGATGCAGATAGATTTTTCCTATTTGCGCAAGTGAGATGCAGCACACGATAAATCAGTCATCAAAAGGGGATAATCAATGACTTATATGAAGCGTTAGAGCAAGTCCAATGGTGTTGGGAAAAAGTGGTAGGAATTTTGACAGCTGTAGCACAGATGGGAATTTTTCTATCGTGAAATATAGACCAAAAATGTTGGCCGTCCACCGGTGTGATAGAATACGAAGGTATAAAATCGAAAGCAACCAGCGATGCCAAGTGAATTTGCTTTTCAGTAATTTTACTGACTTTTTTTATTTTGAATTCACCGTTTGAAAATTGAAAACAAATTCATTTTACTTGATCATTAACTTGAAATAGTACCTAGTGTAAATATGAAAATTTTATTATTTATATGTATGAACAAGTATTGTTTAAGTTATAATGCATTCCAATATTAAACTGTATTCTGCAGGATTAGGAGTTTTGTGTTGGAGTGCATTTGATTACACGAGTTGATAAAGTTTTTGAACTTTTCCTAAATCATTTTCAAAGTGACGTATAAAAAGTATAGGTAATTCAAACACAAGCTGAATTTTACTCCCGATTCGACGCCTACGTTTGATCTGATTGACACTTGTCGAATTAACAGCGAGGGTTCCGTTTTCTAAATATGATGGATCCATTAAAGGCGGCGTTCCGAACTTGTTATCGGACATTCCGTCGGAATATCTTTTTCAAATAAAAAAACGAAACAATTTCCTACTCCCGAAAACCGCTCAAACAAAACAAACAAGCAGAATTTATTTATTCACCCAGCTATCTGGCATCTCTGCGCCTCAAAATGTATTTGATTGGCAAGGGCATGAATAAAATTGGCTGTAAGTTTGAAAGAGTTGAATAACTTCATTGCAATTCGTATCAATTTAAGTGATAAAAGATTAAAAAAAAAGAAAATATCACTTTATGTTTAAATCCTGAAATTGCTCAATTTCCTTTATTTTCCCCTCAACTGAGGTTTTGAGCATAAGTTAGATGGCAGCACCGAAGCGTTTCATGCACGAATACTGTATTGCAACGCCGACTCTATCACTCGGTTCGGTGTTGCAAAACATCGTGTTTTTCTATCACCCTCCGCCATAAAGTGTTCTACGATACAAATTTTGCAGCGCGAAACTGTTCGAATATCAGATTTTCCCAACACCGGTGGACGGCAAATGTGTTGTGATGTGATGTAAACCTTCGAAACTTCCAACTCCATCTCAACCAGTGAACTTGCTCTTACGAGCGCATCACAATGAAAGGGTCGATCTAAATATGGTGCCCTTAGTGGAAAAAGTGGAAACGGGTAGAAGTCAGGGGATCCACTGCATCCACACAATATTCATGAAATATTCAGTTAAAATATAATTGAGGCACTTAGGATCAGAGGGGTGCAAGTGATTTTTTATCAAAACTGAGATAAACTGTTTTTTGGATAGTTAAAGTATAGATTAACATTCTGTAGAAGACACAGGTCAAAAGAAAAATTATTTCTATATTTTTAAGCTATTTATAAAAAAACGTGTCAATGAAAATCCTGTTTCGTTTGGTGTCAGAAGGGTGCAAGTGCACTTGCACCCTTCTGACACCAAAGAATTATACTTTTAGGCTGATTTCATTAGAACGTATACATTTTTGTCAGTTGAAAACAACATCATCTAGCTCCGACTAGGATTTTCTACTGGTTCTGATTAGGATAATCCAAAGTTCCCAGATAGAGAAGTGATGAAAATAGATTCAGGTGTAACTTCGTCGGCATGAAAATCTCATTGTTATGTATACAAAAAATTCTAAAATATTTTTTTATGGCAAATTTAGCTAATGCTAATAGGGATAAAAGGCAAACACAAAACGCACTTAACAATAATTTTTTGGGAAATATATCTAAGAAAAATCTCTCGGATGAAAGCTTAGAGGATTCAGAGTTTTCGACAGGCTTTGATCCTGATGTTACATACTATCCCACGGAACAAAATGAAACTTCGAAAAGTTCAGATGAGTCGTTTCGACAGGTAGTTTATAAAAAATTACATTAAGTCTTTTAAGGAATATTTACATAACTGTTTAGGAAAGAGGCCTGGTATAATTAGACCAAAAAAAGAAAAAAATTAAACATCCACGGTTCTTCTGGAGAATCAGAAGTTGCTGCTGCTGCAGTTGCTAGCGAAATTGAGTCCATTCCTGGAGAGTCAACTGGCCATTCATCAAGACCCCAAAAACGCCAACGAAATCAGGCAGTCTTTAAACTCATCTTGCGAAAAAAGCTACGAAACCAAGGGGAAGCGTACGTTGGTTCTACCGGAAAAAGCGACCAGCTAAACAGTTAATTCCAATGAATGAACACATATGCAGGTATTCTTGTGTATCCATTAAGGAAAAAGAGAGATTGAAAGTTTTCAACAAATTCTGGGAATTAGGATAGTGGAACTTGCAAACCTCGTTCATTATGAGTTGCATAGAAATTTGAAGCCCGAAAACGCAGAAAATTAAATGTGTGAACAAAAACAAAACATCTAGTATCATACTGAAAATACTCGTTACATACAGGTTCCAAAAGGATGCTATCATATTGTTTGGAGTCAGAGGGGTGCAAGTGTCATTCTTGGGATCAGAAGGGTGCAAGTGAAAAATATCAATAAAAGTCGTTCGCCGTTTTAACATAAATATCGCAAAAACTTTGGTTTTTCTTTGAGAATCGTTCATTTTAGACCTCATAAGACACACTTCATCGAAAATTTAGTAGAAAAATTGATTCGATAATTTTGATTTAGAAAAAAAACTTTGAGGCCCGTTTTCTCGAAATCATCATTTCGGCACTTGCACCCCTCTGATCCTAAGCGTCTCAATTGTTTATAATTTTACCGTAGTCTGTTAGTAACGATAACTTCTCGGTGCGAAAACTTTGAACTCAGAACTCAGGAATATTTAGAAAACTGAATGCATGTTTTATTGAATTGAAATCATTTATTTATTTCAATGGTATCACTAAGGAAAAACACAACAAAATAATTGGATATCGATATTGGAAATGGGTATACAAGTTTACAGTTGGCGTATACGCCGTATTCAAAAATCGATACCGAATTTTATTAATTTCTATGATCGACCTTTTTGTGATGATGCCTCAGTAACGCTTCATTTAAGTTATTGAAGGTGTGTTCAACAAAACTCAATCGAAATCAATTGAAATGGATTGACAGTTGATCAGCTGTTTTTCCAATTGACTTCGATCGATTTCTATCAGGCTGCTGAATGAACAGCCAGACACTAATACTAATGCGCTTAGTTTGTTTTCATTTTTTATTCGGCTGCGCGCTTCAAGCATTTGTCCACAAATTTTGCAGACAGCAAACGCTGAGTCTGAGATGCGACGTCGTGATCGCGCAACCGGAATTCATCTATACGATCGGGAACTTTTCTATGAAAAGAATGACGATGACGATTATGTTCACCTATAGCCAAGCGGCTGAGAAAGCTGCTGAAGGAATGGCAGAAAACTTGGTAGATACCAAGGGGCATAGCATCAAAGAATGGGTTTCTATGTTGGGTACACGTACCGAAATCGCTAACCGATTTTAAAGCAAAGGTCAGTATGTCTACCGCGATAAAGTCCGACGGATGTGCGAACATAACGAATCGAGTTTTGTTGTTGCTTATCCGGATTTGGTGAACAACCAACATGTTCAGGCCTGTCCGACATTAAAAAAAAATTTGCTAAAACTAATCGAAGGTTCTGGTGATATTCGAATTCAGAAATGGATAACAAATCCAAGTAGGTAACAAATCAACATGAATTAAATTATACAAATTTTATTCATTCTTTAATTGTATCATCAATAGTTATTAAACTTATAAAGCTTTAACAAAATATACACATCAATAATTTTGATAATCGTTTTTATACATTAGAATGTTGTGTATCATCTTTTATTAAGGTACACCGGGGTAAGTGTGGACGGTTTTTCGTATAGTTCAACTTTAAATAATCATAAAAAAAATCAGCAGAGGAGCAATTTTGATAAAATAACGTTCAATGTAATGCAGAACATGTTGTTTCCAACGCTGAAGAAATGAGGTTGATAGAAGCAAAGCGAAAAAAGTTATCACGTAAATTGTTTTGGACTGCTGGTGTCTTCACTTACCCCGCTTTATGGGGTAAGTGTGGACGGTAGATTTTCCCTTTGATTTTCCAGGAAATTTTCAAAAAAATTATGTTTTCTTTAATGAATACGTTACTTTATTGCTCGAACCGTCCAAAATTTTGAAAAAAAGTTCATGATACTATTAGTAAGGCATCTTTCAATAATTATTGTGAGTAATTTATGTTGCAACACACGAGATCCGATTTTATCAAAAACACAGAACAAACAAGTACTATACCCAACTTTTCATGTTCCGAATGCTAAATGTAGCTAAATAAAACAATTCATGAAGGATGAAGGAAAGAAAATTGAAAAAATGTGTAAACATCAAGTCTTTTTAAAGCCGTCCACATTTACCCCAGGCAGGGGTTGGAGACAAAATTTTAGTTTTTTGAAAATAAACTCTTTTTTCTTCATTTTTAATCGCCGTTTCTTTTCCTAACTGGTTGTTTGGAATGTAAGGATTGTTTCAATGTAGAGTTTTTCATCGAGAGCCAGCTAGTTTACGAAAAATTCGCAATTGAAAAACAAGCACATCAACTCGACATCGTAGTTGAAAATAGAAAATTCCAAAAAAGTCGCTGTAAACATCCGTTATTGTATGAATCGTATCTTTTTCACAGTTATTGGATAGATTACAAGTAAATTGAACATTCTGCATTAAAAGTTTGAAAAAATAGTGCACAGTATTGTTTCAATAGCCATTGTCCACACTTACCCCGCGTCCACACTTACCCCGGTGTACCTTATATCTCTTCTTCCAGGCGCCATTTTCATGGCTCGCAGCCTGCTTCACATTTTATCCAACTGATATTTATTTTGGTTGAAAAAACCGAAAACTTTGATACAGTTTTATTTGGTACTTCCTGAATGAATCATGATGCGCAAAACGTAGAACATGTATTACGGAGACCTGCAAGAATGATAGAAGATATTAGTTTTTTGGACATGCTAGTGAAGTAGGTATTTTTAGTATTCGGATAATTTAAAATAACTGTTACTGTTTAAAATATTGTAACGATTTTTTTTTAAACATAATTTTTTCAATCTCATTAATTATGAATTACGACGTACGAACAGCTAAATTATCTTGGTGTAATAATTTCGTAATCTAGTAGGAACTAAAATAATTCAAACCACCACGATCCATCTGGGTTAGAATCTCAACGTTTCAAGTTGAGACAGTTTCATTGTCCATTTTTCCACGTCGATTATATTGCTTGGCTCTTTCAATTAAGATTATTCGCTAAACCCTTTCTGCAGGTGATGAAATAATAATGTCTCCAATTATGTTAAGTTCGTGTGTTGTTACATCTTTTCTACAGCGGATCCAGAGAAACCTCTGATCAATATGCGACAAGAGCTATTTTCAGGTGATTCCCTAAATTTCCGGACGGTCATTACATTTCCCATTATTTAACAAAAAAATCCTCGTCTACTCACCGGTTTGTGTAAGAGTCGCTGTGTAACCAGTATAACACATAACACCTCTGCCAAATTGGTACTGCAAAAATCCTCCTGTTTTCGGAAATAGTTTCCGCTTTTCGAACCTTTGGAAGCTATAAAAAAGAAAATAAACTTTTTTAAAATAACTGAAATATAACATTCAGTTTTCCACTTACCTGTTAATCCCAGAACCTAATATAGTGGTTGTCCTAAGGTTTTTCTGTAATACCATTGTTCAATTGCACGGTAGCCCTAAAGAAATATAAAATTTGATTATACGGATTAAGCGGATTTGATTGTAATTTCTTCGCAAATAAATATTTATGTGTAACAGCAGTGCGACACGCATAAACCGTTTACGAATCTCTGGTTTGGAAAAACCTAGTGCCCCATTTAGTCATGCTGAAAATTAAAACTCAAAACCGTGTTTGAACAATCGTTTCAATCAAACTGCGTAGTACTGCGGATAGTGATATCACACAACTGTCTCAATAAGAAAGAAAAGTTCAAACATCGAAATCTTCGTTATAACGCTCATTAAAACGGCAGTTTAGGCACTGACCACACTGACTTGACTCTTAGAACAAAAATTCAACCATTTTCTGTCTAATTTTTTGTTGTCAGATTTTGCAAGTTCGCAATACCGACGGCAGGTGGCGAACCTGAAAAATTTGACAAAAAATGCCCTGTAGGAAAAATGGTCCTGTTTAGCCCGATTTTATCTTAGAAATTGCGTGTTTTATTTTTAAAGTTGGGCGGCATTTCCTAACTGGGATAGCATTTCTTCAAATCGATCGATGCGCACTCTGGAATCGACATTGCGTACTGTTGGAAAAATGATTTTTTTTTTGTTTTTTTTCTGGAAAAATTATCCAGAAAACGAAATCGAGTGTCCAGTCAGTATGGTCAGTGGTTTAGGTTATAAATCTATCTGAACTTAATAGGACTCACGCAAAGAATTAAAGATGAGAACTTTCTCTAATTCATTTTGTTATTACTAACTCCAATGTATTCCTGGGAACAAAATCTCCAATCATCGAAGAAACACTGGATTTTTGTGTAAACTGATTAAAATCTGAAAATAGAAAAAATAGAGAAATACTTAATGGGTTTTGATAACAAATAACCAATAGTCATAAGCACATAAAATACATTGCTTTTCATTTAATTAACAATTTGTCATCATATTACCAATGCACATATTCATCTGCTAGATTATTATACGTAAGAACTAATATATTTACCTATCAACAAACGCCAATCAAATACAGAAATTGAATAATTTCAAAATACAACATTAAATATAAACACAAATTTAAACCAATTAAAACGTTTTCACAAATCAAGGAATATTTAAATATTCCTTGTTCACAATTGTTGTTGTTGTTTGGTTTGGCGGCAAAACTCGTATTAGAAACCAGCAGTGACTTATTTGTAACGGTAGGTTGTTTGCTCAAATTTACATCAATAGCTAAAGTTTGAAAGGGTGTAATTTCAAGCAAAACATTCGAAATGAATGCTCGTACAATGATGATTAAAGTGATTAAATTTAAGATAAAATTTCATCATTACTTAATTGACTCAATTATTAAAATTTTTCAAAATTCACTCTTCAATTTTAATTAAATTAATCTGTTCAGTTCAAAAAATGTATTACACTTTTCGGAAAATTTAGTTTTACACGCAGAAAAAAGACGGGGAGTTTAGCGGATTCAACAAAACGATTTGTTATTTTGTTTTGTTTTCTCAATGCATATTTTTCCGTTATTTTCATGAAAAAATCGATTGGAAATAATAATAAAATTTTGTAATTTTTGCACACTCATTTTTTATTACTTAAAATCTAAATTTGGTTTGTGTTCAAACGCAAACCTAGTTGTTTTTAAATAAACGTGTAGTTGAAAAACAAAATAAACATAAAGAAAAAATATTGAGAAAATTATGATTCATCTGATACGAACACACCATGGCGAAAACTGCGAAAATTGAGGGAGGAGGTCAGCAGCAGCGGTGGAATCGCGGAGGATATTTTTTCGAGAGTTGGAACCTCCTAAGGAACCGGCAGGAATAATTTTGAAGGTAATGTTTTTTTTACATTTGAAAAATCTTATGCTTCTTACATTTTTATTTTATTTTAGAACATGGCCGAATTTGACCACCGAGCAGCAACAACACCGGTTGGGCTGTTGACCAGTGCGTGGTTATGGAGGAGGTGCCGCTGCTGCTGTTGCTTGAAGAGGATGACTCGATTCCCGAGAAAATCAAAGTAACCAAAATAATAATAAGTTTGAAAAATTAATTGACTAAATAATAAAATGGATTCTAAATATAATGAAAAGATCCGAAAACCTAAAATTATAGCTCTGTCTTATTGAAAGAAAAAGAAAATTATTTCAAATCATAAACTCCATGCATTATTTTTTACCTGATTTTTTTCGCTGTTTTGAACCTCACATTTTGTTTTAGTTTATAATCAAATTTTTTTTGTTATTTTGACGAGAATGGTGGATCATTTTCAAAAAGGGGGTGTTTCGTTTTCAATCAAACGATAAGTTTAAATTAAATCGATAATTTTAGTCAGTGCTACCAGAAATATATTTGTGCTTTTTCCCAACCAAAAATTTTATTATTTTCGTTCGAAATCTTATTGTTTCTAAAATATTTTTTTCTGCGTGTAAGAATTCAAAAACCTTTGCGACCATTTGAAAATGTATTGTATCGAATACATGCAAATTTGAGAATGGCGGTTTAATCGTGTCATGATTTGAGAGCAAGGGTACCAGGTGGTTTCGTCAGAAATCAGGACAACGCGAGATTAAAAATCAGGATTTTTCAGGACACCTCTTGATTCATGAAAGTAATAAGGATTTCTGCTTAGATTGCATAAATAAAGGCGCAATGCAGGTGTTTTAAACGCCTTGACTTATGCAATAACAGTTCGCAGTTTGTTTGTTCATATCGAAAAACACCATTTGAATACCATCTGAACCGAAGATTACCATCTGTTAAATGGGTTTAACTATTTTATAACCTATTAATTCGATTTTCTCATAGTTTAACTACAAATTCGATCATATTTAAGAAGTTTTTATGAAAATCAGGACAAATCAGGACATTTCAGGGACAACTTTTCAAAAATCAGGACAACTTGAGAGTTTTTGAAAAATCAGGACGGTCTCTCGAAAATCAGGACAAATCCTGATAAATCAGGACACCTGGCACCTCTGTTTGAGAGCTGCGGGCGCAAAGTATTTCTAATTGCTTTAGGTGTGAAATTTCTTTGCATGTACATGTATTGTTTAAACCTTATCTGTATGCATACTCTCATGAGAGTTATAAAAATTTATGATCGATCCTTTTTTGAATAAATAAAATTTGACAATAACAATAATCTTTTCATTTTGTAGAATTGAAAATATAGTTCTAAAAATTCAATACCATTTTTGGACTATTTCATAACAATATTCAGAGCTCTTAACTTGCAAACAAACGGAGAAAAATTGTGTACCTGACTGTTAGGGTTCCGTTGGTTCCATATCGGTATCAAATTTTGAATACGGCGAATGCGCCAAGACCTTTGTTTTGAGAAAAACGCATTCCAAGTTTCAGAAAATAAAATCAATTTCCTATTTAGCTGCGTACAATCATTTTCCTAAAGAAGTCGCTAAAATGCTTTCAAATTGGTTAAATTTCAACACCCGATCGATAAATATAGCTTTTCCGTACTAATTACCACAAAAAATTAATAAATATAACTGTGGGCCCTTTTACCACAGACTGGTGCTCTCATTTTGTTCATTCGCCAAATTGGAGTGCCCTTTTGAATTGCAGAATGACTATTCGCCTTTTGGATCACTCATTAAAGAAGCAATATTCAAGCAAATTTCGGCTTGAAAACGGGTCCAAATGATCACGTTAACACATTAGCACATTCAACGATCTTATAAATACTGATTTGTGCATCTCCTCGTCCTGGAAATTTTTTTTTCGAAAACTTCAATGCCCTTTTTCCATCTCGAAATAACTATTGGCCCTTTTGTTCGCGACGAAATTTTGAGGAGAAATGGGCGAATGAACTGTGGGATTACACACTCATAAAAAAAGCTATTCGCCTTTTTTAAAAAAATTAAATTTAACTTCACTAAAATAAGAAAAATTGAAAGGAGATCATATTTTCGGATGTAAAATGAATAGTTTAACGCATTTATGTGATTATCTGGATTTGTTTACAGTTGGCGCATTCGCCGTATTCAAAATTCGATACCGATATACTCAGCCAGTTGGTATAGTGTTTTTAATTATTAGCTCGTCAAAATGTTTCAATTGAAAATAATTGTGTTGTCCAATTTGAAATACATGAAATATTCAACAATATGCAGCTATGGCCAAAAAGAATTCAAAAGCATATTCTTGAGGTAAGAAACACAATGACTTCTGTCTTATTTAGGCCTCATCATATTTTTTGGGATTTTTATTGCAGTTGGTTAATCTCCAAACATCAACTATTCAGCACGGATCTGGAACGGAAAAGTTAAGAGAAAAAATTAAATTACGCTATCCCAAGAAAAGTTTAAAAACGTTTGTCCGGTAAGTTTTAAATTGGTAATTTAACATTTTTCTCAGCTTTATGACTTGCCAAACATTATTTGAGGTTTTTCTTTTGCTGCACAGGAAGTTGCTCATTTTCCTGTACCCGTAAAGTTTTCGAAGGAAATCGAAGTTCCTTTTTTCCTCTTTCAAACTCTGGAATCTGGAACATAAAAAGAACCCAATTTTATAAATTTGTTTATCCTATTGAGAACATACCTTCCTTTTGTTGTTCCAAACGCTGTCGCCATATCTTTCTTCGTTTTAATTGCTTATTTTAAAATCTAATCCATTCTTCGAGCATTTTAAATAATATTTGGCTGGAAGTATTTCAAAAGTTCCAATATCACTAATGTTCTTTAATGCTAATGGCCGGGCAGTCTGAGAAAACATACATAAATCTAAATTGATTTGAAGAACACAAAACTATCTTTGAAAACACATATTCTTGAAATATTTCTTCTTCACAGTAGTTGATACTGACTTCCAAAATTTTCCAACTTTTTAAGGCATACGGTCAATTTTCCCTGTCCCTTTGAACACATCTCATATTCAACAGTGTATTTTTAACAGAAGCTTAGAAATAGTTTGCTTTTACAACGCAACAAACTATTCTTTGCTGAACTCAATTGCAAATGTCATACCTTAGTTGCAATGCTACATCTTATGATTTTTAAATTACTTGTTGTTGAATGTGATGATACTGGAATGCTCGTATGTTCTGTTTGAGTCATGGAATTTAAAAGGTTTCTCAAGAAATGTTTAAAAGTTGACCAAAAATGTTAAATCACGTGTATTGTTTTATACATTTAACTATTTACGCACAAGTTGTACCAACGAATGAAAATATTTTGGCCAGATGCTTCCAATCAATCATGCACTTTTCATCTTGAATGACATTCAAAGTTTTTCCGAAAATTAGCCTGGAACTTTGTGTAGTAAAAACTACCTGAATCTGATTCCTCACAAACGATCCACTACACTTCGAATTCCAGCATAGTTCCCATTTGAATATATCGCTCACATTTATTTTGATGTTGCTGGATGGAATAGCTTTCTCAAGCATCAATAACAGCTAAATAACTTTTTAAAATAAAAACAAGAGTTTCATTTTCTTCTCAACATAGCAACACACCATTTTCCGTCACTACTTTTTTGCATCTTGATTCAATTGCAAACGTGAACTGTGTTTTTGATGATTTTTTGGTACGTGACATAAAAATACATCCTTTTGGAACTAAATTTAGATCTTTTCAAGCTTACAGTTCATTTGATAGTGGTGTGTGTGCCGTTTAGGTTTAAAGTGTTGTAAATTTAGATTTGTTCTGTATTAGATCATAAATTTATTAAGTAACGAAGCGTTTCTGGCTCGTTTAATTTTATAAAATTTTTGGTGTGTAGTGAAAATTCAATGTATGAAGCTTGTAAACAAATGTTAACGACCTCTTATCAAGATGTCCCCGTAGAATGGAATACCTATTTAAGTTTTATTTTGCACTTCCGCTGAAACTTTATAAAAGACTTCCTCTGCATAACTTCAATATGCTTTTTAAATTTTCTTATACTTGGATGGTGAAATTGAACACATCGATGATCAATAATAACTTAAAATTTTTCAATTAACAACTGAAATTGAATTGTAAAAAACTAAATACTTCAGATTAAATTACTAAAAGTCTCGTGCGTTGGATTTAACTTTTTGCATAAAATAACCGTTTAGTTGTCTAATTCTTATTGTAAATTAAATTCCTACACGGCAATCAAAGTGTTAAGATCGCAGCCTTGAACTTACAACCCTCAATTTTTTTTCCCTATGAAGAAGTTCAAAAATATGAAAATGATTGGTTCCTAAAAGCTGGAACTTTAGTTTTCAGTCCAAATTGTTATTCAACTGAAGAAGTCAATTCATAATGAACATGAATTATTGTATGCATACTTTACACACTGCATATTCTAGTAGATTCTCAACCACTGTTCTTGTCAATATATTTCTAACAGGTGAGTAGTTTTTTTATCCTAAATGAAGGCTCATTATTGCAATCAAATGCCTCGCACCGGTACCACGTGATTTTAGCAGTAGAAGGAAAAATCACCCGCCAAAATTTCTCCTTTCAATTTTTTTTATGTTCAGCAAGCTTTGATTTGCTTTCCAGTCCACGTGAACTCTTGATGGTCGTTTCTAATCCCCGGCCCATGGTGATGGTGAAAACAACCCCGCCAAAGGGAAAAAAATTGGTTCTGAAAAATGGGTGCCATGACTTCTGGTTTGTGGGAAAAAAACGAAAGTTCTATGGGAGGGTCCCTTTTCTCAGGAGGGAGGGGCTCGAAACTATTACTAAAACCTTCCCATGGTCCAAACACATAACTGTATCAAATTTCAGGCTGATGGGTTAAGCGGTGTGGATTTGTATAAGGTGCATACAAACATATATAGTCCAACTCATCTTTATATATTAGATTGTCTTTTATGATAAATGCTGCTTATTTTGAGGAAAAGTTGATTTGAAAGATGTTCTGTTCATCATAGAATTCAAATTGAAACTAAAGTTTGATATTTTCCGGTGTCAGTCAGTTAACTTTGTAATAGTTTTCCAAGAAAAAAAGCGGGACATTTTGAGAAAAAAGCGGGACAGCGGGACATTCAACTAAAAAGCGGGACATGTCCCGCTATTAATTGGAATAATCAGACTATCTGGTAAATATTAAATTTTGCAAAATCTTATCTTAACCCTCATCCGCATTAGATTTCATTACCCTAATCAGCACTAGGAGTGTCAATTTGATACTCTAAGCTAAAATCGTCATAACTCTTTTTATATCTAACCGATTACAATGAAACTTATATCAATAGAAACCTTGTAATGTCAGTAAAATATGTTTAGATTATTATATATAGCTAAAGCTTTTGGTTTTCTCGTTATTCAGCATGAAAGAAAAAAAAATCCGAAAAAACATGCCTCAGGAAAACTGCTGTAGTTCATATATTACACGTCCAAAAAAAATATTTGCCTTATGCATATGGAAGCTGAAGTTTATGTCTACATTATGAAGCCAAGAAATATTTTTAAATTTTTTTTTAATGAAATGGTCACAAAAAGTTCAAAAAAGTGGTCTGAAAAACCTACTTTTCATTAGATTGCTAGTAAAAACTGTTTGAGCGGTGGTAGAGCTTTTGTAAAAATATCATTACAAATTTTATTTTAATTCTGATATTTTGTTGTCTTAAGATTTTTGATGCAACAAAAATTGAATTTACTGAATATTTTCAAAGTTGACTACTTTGCGCGTTTTTTTCACAAGTTGAAATTTCATCTGTTTTTGTGGTCCACCGTCAGGTTGTACCCGGATTTTCAGTGCTTTTACTATGCTTGGACCAATAAAAAGTATATTCATTGGAAAGCAAATTGAATCTACATTCTAGTGAGGTGCAACAATTCACGCTGTGAGATTTCACAAAAATATGAAAATTATAAACGTAAAATAATTCTTGAATTTCTAGAACCACAAGCAGCACGTCCAGCAAAATGTGTTTGTTTGCTCTCCGAGTAGGTACGGTGGGTGCCCAGCAAACATTTATGAAGGTATAACGCAGGAACGACAGAATTATTCAAACAAATATACCAGATAAAAAGATATTAAATTTACCAAAATAGCATATAGCTACAAAAATGGAGGCGATATATCTACAATGACAAGATTCCAACGATTCGATTTTCCAACAAAAAGCAAAATAAACGAAAAATAAAGTTCCTCGACCAAGAGACTCCAGTCCTCCGTATTCGCAGTCCGGTATCTTACCACTTTGCCAACTCATCAGTTGATATGGTCCACGCTATAGCTCTAAATGGTGAGATTTTCTTTTAACCCTCATCCGCATTAGAGTGTCATTTTGACACTATTGCAAGTTTGAATGCTTGTAACTTTTTTCAGAAGCTTCAAAAAAGAAAAATTTCTTCGGGGACCCTAAACTAATTCAAAAGTTCTTTAATATTGCATCTTTACTTTATTTATGGACGAACCCAGGAAGCCTGGACAAAAAAACTCCCTTTTCCGACTTAGAGTGTCATTTTGACACTCCAAAAGTAAAATCTATTTAATTCGTTTGAATTATTATGAACTTCATATAAAACTTATATCAATAGAAACCTTGTAATGTCAGTAAAATATGTTTCGAACATTATATACAGCTAAAGTAACAAGTTTTCTCGTTATTCAGCATGAAAGAAAAAAAATCCGAAAAAACATGCCTTACGAAAACTGCTGTAGTTCATATGTTACACGTCCAAAAAAAATATTTGCCTTATGCATATGAAAGCTGAAGTTAATGCCTAAATCATGAAGACAAGAAATATTTTTTAAAATTTTTTT
The DNA here is from genome assembly GCF_029784155.1 of Uranotaenia lowii. Classification (NCBI taxonomy): domain Eukaryota; kingdom Metazoa; phylum Arthropoda; class Insecta; order Diptera; family Culicidae; genus Uranotaenia; species Uranotaenia lowii. The sequence goes on from NC_073691.1 coordinate 119,388,521, forward strand.
AATGAAATGGTCACAAAAAGTTCAAAAAAGTGGTCTAAAAAACCTACTTTTCATTCGATTGCTAGTAAATACTGTTTGAGCGATGGTAGAGTTTTGAAAAAAATATGACTACAAAATCTATTAAAATTCCAACATTTCGCTGTCTTTAGATTTTTGATGCAACAAAAATTGAATTAACTGGAATTTTTCAAAGTTCACTACTTTGCGCGATTTTTTTACAAATTGAAATTTCATCTGTTTTTGTGGTCCACTGTCAGGTTGTACCCGGATTATCAGTGCTTTTACTTTGTTTGGACCAATCAAGAGTATATTCATTGGAAAGCACCTTTAATCTACATTCTAGTGAGGCGCTACAATTCGCGCTGTGAGATTTCACAAAAATATGAAAATTATAAACGTACAATCATTCCTGAATTTCTAGAACTACAAGCAGCGGTCCAGCAAAACGTGTTTGTTTGCTCTCCGAGTAGGTACGGTGGGTGGTGATTCGGGCAGAGAGCGAAGCCAAGAGACGAAATAACGATGCGTGTCGTGCATTTCTTGGTCAAATATTTTTTTGGACATGTATTATATGAACTACAGCAATTTTCCTGAGGCATGTTTTATCGGATTTTTTTTCTTTCGTGCTAAATAACGGAAAAACTATAAGCTTTAGCTATATATAATGTTCTAAACATATTTTACTGGCATTACAAGGTTTCTATTGATATAAATTTAATTGTAATCGGTTAGATATAAAAAGAGTTATGACAATTTTAGCTTGGAGTGTCAAATTGACACTCCTAGTGCTGATTAGGGTAATGAAATCTAATGCGGATGAGGGTTAACGAACCGGTCAAAGGAAGGAACCGGAGAGAGTGTCAATCGAAGAACCGCCCATTTATCGTAAGGGGCCGTTCACTAATTACGTAAGCACGATTTTGGAAATTTTCAACCCTCCCCCCCCCCCCTAGTAAGACAAAGTAAGATTTTTCAAAACCCCCCCTCCCCCCCTTGTAAGATCTTACGTTTTTTAATCTTTGAGAAATTGACACGGAATTATCAAAAAAAGCTTATAAAATAGGTAACAATAATTTTCAGTAATTTCCACAATCGAAAAAACTACATAAAATCTAAGTTCCTATTTAAAAAAGAGAGATCAGGTTAGCACAAGGTACCACAAAAAATTGTTATGTTTTTACCTGCAAATCATGAAAATTTAAAAAAAAAATTCTACATTACTAGAATTAGGGCAAAAATGTTTAACGACAATCACGTTGTCTACTAACCTAAAAGCTCAGACTCATTCAGCGGTAAGCGATAAAGGTTTTGGTAAATCGCTAGTAAAATGTATAGTAGCTAGTGTCTATCACTGAAAAAACTGTCTAGAAATTCATTATTTAATGCGCCTTATATTGATTTTTAAAGATTTTTATGGATGAAGTCATTTTCGAAATATGATGGATTCAACTCGTGGTGTCACAACGCGCCATTTTCCTTTTTGTTTCTTTAAATTTCTCAATTAAAAAGATTGTTTTGATGGAAGCGAAAAGTGACAATCTTTTTTAATAATGTGATTTAGTGTTTTTAAAACATGTTGGTTTGAATTGGTTATCTATAAATTTTATAGAACCTGCCATTTTTTTTATTAATTTAAAGAGATTAAAAGATAAATAACATCAAAATTTACAAACAAATAGGTAGTGAGTAAAAAAAACCTGAGTAATATGATTTCGTATGGCTGCAGCGGCTGTGATGAATTTTTAATGTTACATTTCTTACGTAAGATTTTTGGAAACCCCCCTACCCCCCTTGTAAAAGATCGTAAGCAAATGTGAAACCCCCCCACCTCCCTTATGTGCTTACGTAATTAGTGAACAGCCCCTAAATCAGTTCACTCAAATCGTAAATGTCGAATTAGCATATTCTCAACTTTTTGGAGACATATTTACGAATTGATTAAACTGCTATCCGATTCAATTTTTTTAAGCAAAGCTTGTCGTAAATGAATGATCGAAAATCACTCAATACTAACGTGTTTACGATAGTTATTGAAAATGTCTTAATATTCGATTTGGATTATCATTTCTATTACGATTTCATGTTAGCTGGGTGGTGATTCGGGCAGAGAGCGAAGCCGAGAGCCGAAATAATGATGCGTGTTGTACCTACGTTTCTTGGTTGGAAATTTTCTATTGATAGTAGTTCACGTTTGCTTGTCACGACACGCATCATTATTTCATCTGAAAATGACTTTGCGGCTTCCACCTTGGCACAGCACCGAAGATCTTTATCGGATTGCGAGCATTGAATCGATCGAAGAGATGGCGAACAAAATTATCTCTAACTACAGAGGCCAATCGATGCAGTCTTCCATCGCAGAGATTCGCTCTCGCTATAATTAGTTTTACTTTAGGATAGTTTTTAGGTTAAGGTTTATTATTATTTTCTGACATTACAGGATGTTCTCCAACATTTAAATACTTAATTGTGCTCAACAAATTTAAGTCGAATAAATAATTTTAGTGATTAGTAGTCTATACGGCTCTATAGTCCTATTTGCCGCTGATAATGTTCGTGATATTATGCTGGCTGTTTCACCAAGACTTGTCAGTTTTGGGACAATCAACCTCAAAAACGACCATGTGTATCGACCAGCTGCCCGTTTTTTTGTACCAAGAGTTTTTGAGGTTAATTGTCCCGTCTCATCTGTACACTCTCAGCAAGTGTGCATAAGAAATGTCAAAAGCATCTCTATAGGAAACAGTTCATTATTGAGCTGAACACCTAATTTAATGTAACAATGTAATATAAATGTAATGATGAATTGATACAAATGAAGACATATATATAAAAAAAAAGACAATAGTCCAAAAAGGTCCCTATTTGCCACAATGAGGAAACATCTACCTGCTTCTATTTTTGCTCTTTCCAACACTCCAAAAATCCAACAAGCCCCAGGGTGTTTAATTCATAGGAAATTTGTCGATCTGAAGCTCGGTGCTTAGCTGCTCATCCATAATGACACGATGCTCGATGGTAGTTTTAGTCTCGGTCAGTTTCGTCATTACGATTTCCAACTTCAAAGAAAACTTCCTAATTTGCTTTTGAATGGACACTTTGGAATTTACCGAAAACCATCTGGTTCTTTGCTAACGCGCTGCTGCATCCCATTGACAAAAGTAACTGTAATCTGTGTAACAAAAGATTTCTTACGACTTTCGGTGCTGGTTTCCCTCAGCCTCCTTAGATGATGTCCGTCTTTTGTTACAGTAAAACTATTTTACCGCCAGCCAAAACTCTTTATGAAACTTAAACTCCTGGAAGCTAGAAGTATCGAGTGCAGCGCCGTCGTCGTTTGGTCTCCAAATGGATAAAGTTTTCCCGTTCGCCATTTACATCCACGCTTAGTCATCTTGGCTAAAATTCTTTATCATTTCTTCAGTGGGATTCGTTTGCAACTTTGCCCAAAAATGTGTGAGAGAAAGAGACAGTCAGCAGAAAGTTTCGTTAGAATGCCTTTTGTTGTGTGCTTTTGTTGGCTAAGAAAATCCAACGCCTACTGCGAGTTTTCGTGTTTTCAGGTCATTTAAATGAATAAATCAATGCCTTCTTCGTAAAACAACACACAATGTTACTACGTGAGCACCTACTGTTATCTTCCAAGGACATAAATTGTGTATTATTTGAATATGAGGTTGAGTAAATAAATGCTATGTTGTCATTCTTTTGAACGTAAGGTTTTTTATATATGTACATCTATTTATAAATCTACATTAAAAGAAAATAGAGTTCGGAAAAAGTTCAAGGTTTGTTTCAATGATTCCAAGTAAATGTGTACAACTCCTATTTAACTCTTTAAATCTGGATTCTTAATGCTGGTGCTTCTGATTCTGATTCTTATTTCGAATATGGAACTCAGAATCGGAATTCTGAATTTTAAGATCTAATTCCGAGCTTAAATTTAGAATCTATTTTTTCCTTGTCACTGACAAGTTGTCAGGTATGAAGAATCATTTACAATGTTTTCAGGATCTTGATGCCTTGTTTTAATATGGAATTATTTTGATCAATTGTTTTATTAGCTTTCCCAAAGCCTTACCAGTTTTTCGAATTGTTCAAACAATTTTTCAATTTTAGCATAAAAAAAAAACAAAACACCATTCCCACATTCTATTTGAAGCACCGTTTAAAATTCACACAAATCCTTAACAAGTGTCAGCTTAAAACAAAATTTCGCAAGCTTTCGATGTCACCAAATTAGGAAACTTTCAACTTCAACTGCAACCGCACAGAATTTGCTGAAAAATTTCACACCAACGGTGCAGAAAAGAGGTCAGGAAGCTGTGCTGCTGACCTTTGTCTGTGGATCGGTAATGGGTATGTTTGTTGTAACGTGTGCACACAGATAGAAAAACCTCCAATGCTATGCCCGAATGTGCTGGGCGAACTTTGAAATCTGGGGATCCCTTTCACGCGATGCCGGAAAATCTCCACTACCACACCATCGTTCAGCTCTTTGATGGTCTCGTCTCGACGCAGTATGCTAACAAGGGAACTCACTGGAAATGCATGGATTTTTTTTTTGTAAGCTAAGGAATAGTATTGGAATGCATTCATAGTAATTCCATTTTATTTAGCTAAGAAAGCGCCAGAAATTATTGTCTCATACCAAGGTCTGACGCAATGACGACGAAAAAGGAACGTGAAAGAGATACACTTTGTTTATGTCATAAGATTCAAAGCCGCACGCTCAACTTAGTTCGACATAACCTTGAATACCTTATGTCGTCCAACTTCCCTAGTATTATTTTGTTTCGATTATAGTCGTTAAAAATTATAATCAATCCTGACATCACGCAAGAACGGTTTTGAGATCTTGATATTTAAGATTTTAATTTATTTTACAACTTTGCTGCAAACCGTTTGACTTATAGTTAAAGAAATAGCTTAGAATTCTCTTCTAGCAAATTTTCTTCAAAACTTCTCAAAACTCTTTATTTATAGCAGAACAGGGCAAAACATTCAAAAAGAAAACATCTTTTTTTTCTCAGGAGTTAAATAACTTGTGGTCTTCGGAAAAGTTGGTAATTGAATTAAATAAAACCTTTATTTTCAAAATCTTAGTTATGTTCTACAGTTTTACTTAAAAAGTGCACAAATTTTTATAATAAAACCAGCTGATCCGGCAAACTTGGTTGAGCCTATGAATTTTCACGAAAATAGTGTTCATGTAGGTAGATAGATAGTAAATCATTATTCATATTCATGGAACGGGATTGGAACAATAAAATGGGGTGAATCGGGACAGTTTACGTACTGTTTTCATAATATTTTTGTCAAAGAAAGCGAATATCTTCTGGGTCAAACTAAAAAATGATTTCTTTTCCGTTTTAAATGATATTCTTCGTTTACAGAGGATCCTAGACACTGTTATGTTAGGCTTGCCAGATTTCACGGAAGAAAAGCCTAATTTCATATAACCATCTGTCATAGATTGTCATAGAAAGTACACTAAGGTTTTTTAGGCGGATTGTCTTTACTCAGTCAACTTCTAAAGGGTGTTTGGATCAAAAAGTTATCAACTTAAACTCGTCGTATTTTTTTCTAATCATTCAGATAAAAAAATCTGAACACCCTTCATTTTCTAGGTGTGAGTGAATGATGCTTCTATTTGTCTTTCGACATTAGGTCTTTAGTTTTCAAAATAGCGTCTAAGCAAGAGGAGCTACGAATCAGATTTTTTTTTCACTCGGCTTGAAAATACATACTACACGTACTGTCAACTGGCGCCACCGGCGCAACATGCAACACTTTTCAACTTCAATGTCTTCTAAAATATTAATGCCTACAGATAATCATACCTCTTGTTCACCAAAATTTTTAAAGTTGATGGGACACCAAATTGACGTAGTCAGAAAAATTATTGGTTTTACCAGTTATTTTTTATTTTCAAAAACATGCGATTTTCACCCTGCTGAGAAAAAGGGGTAAGTTGCATTAAACTCTGTGATTAATGAAAAATCAATTGAAAACGTTTGAAAATTTATAGTTTATGATAAATTTGTGATGTTATAACACATAAAGCACCAATTGCAGTTTTTTGTTTGATTTGTTCGAATTAAATTTTACGTTTTTCTATCAAAAATGTTTTTAAGGAAAAAGTGTAAATTTGCAGCATACATTTACGGATAAAAAGAAAACAAATATTCTATTAGCCTAAATCATGAAAATAAATCTTAGGATGGATTAAATTTGAATGTTAACAAACGCATAATGCAAAGCATTCATTTCCCAGCATATGGAAACGAGATTTATGCGGTTCAGTTCTGATTTTCATTTTGTTGCATTTTGCTCCAGACAGGTAAGTGAATTATAAAAATATTTATTTAAAAAAAAATGGTGAAACACCAACAGTGTTGGTATAGGATAATGAAATCAATATAAAGTTTGTAGGTGATATCGTTAAGCCAATCCGTCGTACTGGGTAAAGTTTTTTACGGCATAAAAAAAATGTAAAAGTTTGTAAATTTATTGCTGGATTTTTTTTAAATTTTTTATGAGAATCAGAAACATTTAAAAGATCTTTCACGATGTTAAAAACTATGTCTTCATCAATTTGTTATCATGATAACTTTATAACAGTATATTGAAATAATTTTTTTTGTTTCGATTATAGTCATTTTACCATCTTTATGGCATTCGCGACTTTATCAACGTTACAGTTGGCGGATCGTTATTAAAAAAAACTTATCCGGTACAACTGTGTTCGATGTTTACTCTTGGGCTCGAACTCGCGGACATCAGCTCAGGAAACAACAGACTTGCCAACTGAGCTATATCACAAGCCCAGAAATATAAAAAAAAATATAAATAAAAATTGAATGAGTATTGTGGTATACAAATGTTGCATCTAACCTAGGGTTACCATACGTACTCTTTTAAGAGTACATGTACTCTTTTCCGATCGAAAAATGGGCGTACTCTTCTTTTTGTGAAATTTTACCAAATGTACTCTTTTTTTTGTTGAAAGACACTTGATCCGAAAATCGACGTATTTCTTCCAATTTAGGAAGTTGTTTTACATCTTATGCAAAAACTACGAAGGGAATACAGCTTACTAAAAATTGCTTTAATATTTTGTTCTAATAATCATGCATTTTAGTCGTTATAAACAGTTAGCGCGATAAGCGCCTTTGAGTATGCAAGCAGTAATCAATATGCACAAAATTTAGGTATAGTACAAGAATATTTTAAAAGAAAATTTATTGTCATGTAAGACACCAAGACATGCCCAGTTTTTAATTGAATTAAAATATCTGGGTGCCTCAGATAGCACGAAATATGTAGAGAAGAAACCTGCTTATCCGAGCTACTACTTTCATTCCGTGTAAAAATGTGTTTTATCATCGCGATATACTGTGAAAGTATTACATTTTGAGGAAAGACCTTAATGGGTTAATTTCTTTAAAAAAAAAAACGGTATTAAATTAACATTTTTGGCAAGTTCCAAATCTAAACTTGCTAGAAACGCCAGGTAAATAGAAAAATAAAATCCATGTATTTAATAACCGGGCTATGCGCCTGAATGATATGCAAAACCAGAGCAAAAGGATTGGGTATGTCAATGTATTTAACCCGAGATTTCACTTATCCGAGGTGGTCTCTACCCACATCATCTCGGGTAAGCGGGTTTCTACTGTACATCCTTTTGCATACCACCCGGATGGTAAAGCTCGGTAAATATTAGGATCTTGGGTCAACCTGATGGCTGGGATAACGCGGGAGCTCAGAAAACTGGAGTTCGGCTGAATGGTTCTACTGTTCAAAGTTTCTCCTGACTTTTGGTAAATGATCTCAATGTACTCTTTTGGTGTCGCGGGATATGGCAACCCTAATCTAACCCTGCTTTTGCATGATGCCCCGTTTGACGGTACGCAGAAATAGCTAAATCGTTAAATGCGGCAACATCAACCGTAACCAAAGTAATAAAAGTAAAGTAAATAAAAGTAAAAGTAAGTAAATAAAAGTGTTAAAAACGATCCGAACTATCGACTAATAAGAAGGTAGTGACTGCTAATCTCATTGAAAAGCAAAACCTCACGGCAAACATAAGATCTCGTAAGCTGTATACGACATTGTTGACAAAGTTTGTTTGCGTGGTGATGGACGACGAAACCCACGCCAAGGCAGACTTCAGACAGCTTCGTGACAAGAGTTTTATACAGCAACCGGTTAAACTATCAAAGTTTGCCAAGAAATATCTCGTTTGGGAAGCTATCTGTACATGAGGCTTGTAAAGCGACAATTTTGTTGCAGCCGGGACCGTCAACCAGGAAATTTACGTAAAACAGTGTCTTCAAAAGCGTTTGCTAACTTTCCTGATGTAACATGACTTGTTTGTGCTTTTTTGGCCGGATTTGGCATCCTGCCATTATGAAAAAAAGCCATGGAGTGGTATGCCGCTAACAACATTCAGGTTGTGCCCAAGGATAAGAACCCTCCTAACACACCAGAACTTCTCCCAATTGAAAAATGGACGATAGTTAAGCGAAACTGTAAGAAAACCCAAAAAAACTGTAAGCAGCGAGAAGCAGTTCAAGGCAAACTGGCGTTCTGCGCCAAAGAAAGTGGATAAGGTGATTGTACAAAATCTGATGGCAGGCGTCAAACAAAAGTTTCGCCAGTTTGGTCTAGGTCGACCGGAATCTTAACTGAGTATTTTTCACGTTTTTCATACATTTTGGACTTCAAAATGAAAGATACTTCGATTTTTTTTAATAAACAAATAATCAATTTTCACAAAATATAGTGTGAGCACTTTTTGATCCGAACATCCTTTATTTACACGGGTTTTCGCCATAGGCGCGGTTATTTTACGCGGTTCTCGAGAATTGAAACATCATAAGAGAGAAAATATTTCAAACGGACAATTTAATGAAGGATGCCCTAGCAAAACTAGGACAATCAGTAGACTTTGTTTATGATGATTTCAATAAAAGTAAGATCTATGCATCAGAGGCAAATGGATTTGTTGAATATGTTCGAGCCTTGGGTTCACCCCCAGAGGTGGACGACCAAAAGATAGCGGTAATTATGTCACGTTATGGAAACATTCAGTGAATGGTAACCCAAGAAAAAATTCTCGTTAAACAGGTCAAACACAGCTTATTCAGCATAATCAATGTGCTGAAGTTAATTTTGTTCAGCCCAAAATTTAAGTTTTATTGAAATTTTGAAGTTCCATTACAGATTTGAACAGCCTTCTGTTCAGCTCACAAGTGACCGTTAAATCAGCAAAAACAATAAAAAAATCTTGCCTCCCCTCTCTTTCTTCGGACATCACCAGCCCATATGGTGCTGCCGGTTTCTCGGCATCCATCTTTATTCCTCCCACCACCTCAACTCATCTGAATTAATTGCTTTGTTTTTAACTTTGTTCGAAACATGCCGGAGCGCACGCCAGTTCTGCAATACATTTGTTTTATTTGCTTACTAAAGCAATCAAACAACCTAATGCAAAAAACAGTCCTGATACCAGATTTGAACCGTGACCCTTTGAGATGATAGCCAAACACGCTGCCAAGAGGCCACGCCTAGATGTTTCCTTACCAGCAGCTAAAATTCGAAATGGTTATAAGCTTTCTTAGATGCGTTTGACATGTCACAAAACGGCTATTTAAGGAACTTTTTGGAACTTCAAGTCCATGGAATGCTATTTGAGACGATTGACGGTCACAAAAAGGCTATTTGAGGAACATTTTGTAACTTTCATGCTCGCATTCGAGAAAATTCGGTACAAATTCCCTTTGGAACTTTTGTTCAGCGAAATTCGAACTTTGGAAGCACGCGTTTAAGTAGACATAAGACTTTTGGATGCTTGGAAAGAGAGTGTTATTGAGTAGAGTTGGGATTTCCGATTTAGACTGGTGTTCATGGTGTCCATATTGAGTTGAGAGAGTAAGTTCCGGGTCAGGTTTCTCTCCAGAATTTTAAAACAAGGGTCCTTTATGAAGGAATGGTGAACAAATGCTTTCAATGTGGATCAACGGAAAATTTAAAAGTCGATTGACCTGTTCGAAGAACGGTCAACGGCAGGATGACATCACATGCCCATCCTTTGTCAGAGAACAACAGCGAAAAAAAACATGAACAGACACCTTTAACATCCATCTACATCACATCATTTCTTTCATTGACAAAAGAAACAGAAACCAAAGGAGAAATAGGATCAAATGACGTGAGGTTCGTACGCGGCAAACCAGCCAAGCCAACAGAAAAAAAGGAATCGAATTACCAAAAGTGGAACTGGAAGTTCGGAAGAAGGTTTAGCGAAAATATACATGGTCGTTCCGGAATAGAAAAGCTTGATGAGGATGCAAGCAAGAAGATCTTGTTCGTTGACAACGAGGAAGACGAAAAGGTTTAGGCAACATGAAGTTGGATACCATTGAAATTTTAATAAATGAAGAATCGATTAATATGATTCGGTTTTACAAATCAATAGTTCAATCTAATAAACTTTAATACAAGTTTGAAGATCAACAAGAAGTACAACAAGAAATTTAATAACGAAGAACTATTAATTAATTGGAATGGTGTTTAGGATTTGCACTTAGACTGTTATTGATGAACTGTTAATAAAAGTAATTTTAAATATAAAAAATAATCAAAAAATTTAACTAACTTAGTATCAGAAGTGTTGGATCAAATAATAAGTTTTAGCTTAGCTTAGCTACGCTTAAATAGTTGACTACTCATATCCAACTCAAATCACTGAACTTGAAGTGACTTGAAGATAAGACCATTCGCTAGCCAAGATCGCTAGCGTGGCTAAGTAGAACAAGTTCTATTAACGCCTTAGCACTACATTTTACTTCGGAAGTCCGGACTTCCGACTTCCGATAAAGAAAAGTAAAGTTCTAGATTTACGGAAGTCTGTGTTTTGTTGCCAGTTCACCAGCGACGTTTTTAAAAATTTTATTTAAATTCACAATACCTTTCCAATGGTTGCTACTCCATAATTGATCGAGGCCATTAGTTTTGTCAAGGACCAAAAGAATGGGGACAAGCAGTTCATTCAAAATGCACAAAACTCATGCTCTCCCTTTTAGAATGATCAATAACGGCGCTGGCCACGTCCTAGTAGCCAATGAGGAATGAAGGAAGGATTGTTAGTAGGATACTTCCAAGGATCAATAAACAACCTTTTGTCCCTTTATACTCCAAAGATTAATTTTGTAAAATTTAGAATCAAAGATAAGTCAATATCACCAACTATAGAAACCGTCTATATGTCTGCGAATCTGAATTTAAATATCCGAGCAAAGGGTTGTGTTAGTTGGGGATAGGTTATACATCAGGATCCTGGTGAATGGTGGGATAGAAATTTACAACACTTCCAATGCTCCTAGATTTTTCTAAAAAAAACTCCTATTTCTATATTCGATGCAGTGATAAAAAGCGTAATAGTAAAGTAAAAGATGTGTTTATATTTTCTTTAAACTAACTTGTTTTCCTAATTCTTGTTTCTGATACACTAATGTGTTTTAAAAAACTACCCTTTAGAGTAAAACTACTTCTATGAAACTTCGAAGAATATGGATTACATTATGATTTTTAGTTCTACAAAGTTAACATTTTTTTATCCTAAACTTCGTTTAGATTTTTAGTTTTCCAATTGTTTCTTTCCTATGATGAAATTTTGTGGAATCACGAATTTTCAAGATATTCTATTTTAAGCATGCAGAAACTCATCTATATATATAAAAAGCAATTTCTGTATGTTTGTTTGTTTGTTTGTTTGTTTGTTTGTTTGTTTGTCCTCTATAGACTCAGCCGTCTTAAGAGCTAGAGAGCTGAAATTTTGCATGGATACTCATTAGGACCAGGAAGGATGAACAATGTTTTCAGATTTTTGGATGACCCCTTCTGAAGGGGGTCGTCCATACAAGACAAATATTGTTTTCACGATATTGACGTTATTTTTCGTCGGATTGTGTTGAAAATTTGCACACGAGTGTGTTAAAAGACGAGAAATCGATTTCAGGTGTCAAATTTCATGAGAGGGGTCAGCCAAAGGGGTCGTCCATATTATCTGTTCGCTGTTTTTACGATATTGACGTTATTATACATCGTATTCAGATGAAAATTGGTACACGATAGTTTTGAGTGACGTGCAGTCGATTTGATGTATTCAATTTATTGTAAGGGGCCGGCAAAAGGGGTCATCCATATTAAATTTTTAGTATCTTAGTGATATTGTCGTTTTTATACATCGGATTGGGATGAAAATTTGCACATAGGAGTTATTAGGGACAAATAACTGATTTCACTTATCCAAACTAAAATCAGGGGTCGGCCAAACGGGTCGTCCATGTTAACTATTCACTGTTGATGCAATATTGTCGTTATTATAAATCGGATTCAGACGAAAATTGGTACACGAGGGTTTTGAGAGATGAGCAATGGATTTCAGATATTCAATTCAGTTTAAGGGGCCGGCAAAGGGGGTCGTCCATATAAACCTTTCAATATTTTTGCAATATCGACGTTATTATACATCGGATTGGGATGAAAATTTCCACACGGTAGTTCGTCCCTGAAGGACGGACAATCGATCTCAGATGTCAAATATTTTGCCAGGGGTCGACGAAAGGGGTCGTCCATATAAATTAATTTTTCACTATTTTTAGCAATATTGACGTTATTATACAATGGATTGCTTTGAAAATTTGCACACGGGAGTTTTGAGGGAAGTGCAATCGATTTCAGATATCAAAGTTTATATAAGATCCCCGAAAGGGGTTTTGCTTTTTGGCAACAGTTGCGTTGTTATGCAATGATTTAGTCGAAATTTATAACGTGGTTTTTGATTCCTGATTTCATATTTAGTAGCAGACGACAGACGAAGTGATCGTCCAATATTTTTGCAATTATTACTTAACAATGAATCTAGAAAATGCTTGGCTATTGACTTTCATACAAACTGTTTATGACATATTCCAAGTTGAAAGCGAAACGAAGTTCGTATGGGATCAGCTAGTTATAAATATATTATTGGAGAAGAGTTTTTGTATGATTTTGCAAATTATGTGAATAAAACCGGGCTTTTTTCAACAATATCCGGGCAATCCAGACAATCTGACGAGCTTTTGGAAGATTAATAGTAACCTCCAAGTACTCATCAATTTACTGGTACCACGTGAAGAGTACAGTGGCTATTCAAATGGGCGCCAAAACTTCCTACATAAAGATGGATGAGCATCAGTAAGTTTTGATTGCTTTTGGCGCCTTCCTATTCTGGGTGATTTGGATGAAAAATAAAAATATGGTTAATGGGTGCTAAGACATCCGGGTTAGAGTGCCCCAAATGACTCGACTTTCGAAAAAATTATGCACTGCAGGCTAAAATTAATCCTAGGGCCTAGGACTAGTACTAGATCTCATGCCATATTTGGGCCAGATAGGAAAACGGGAAGGGGTTGCTCAACGATCTTGACGTTTGTATGAGATTTCGACACATTTTGTTCCAGTTTTTTATCAATAACTTTAGTTCCCCCTGATTCATTTTGAATATGGGTTTCCTTAAAGCCCAAATTATGACAAATATTTCATCCGAAGACTGCATCTCGATTAGAGTTAAGATAAAGAAGTTGTCAAAAATGTCAAAAAACGAACACAAACACATATAGGATCTTAATGAAACTTGATGTTTCCTCGAAGAGATTCCCTTTGCTTAACTCTAAGCGTACATCTTTCAAGGATATGATGGCTAGCATCTTACAAATGCTAAAACCATCAACCCACAGAAAGTGTACTATGTATGCCGTGATCGGGATTTGATCTCATGCCTGCTGGCTTAGAAGATTTGATGGCTATCCTCTACGCCACGGGCTGCGGGCTATGACTGTTAATGAGGCGTCGACCGCCCCGACTCATCAACAGTCATGAATACCACCCTAAAAAAAGTTAGCTCATTTTTGAAGCATTATAACTTTTTTATCCTCAATCTTATCGAAATGCCGTCTTTGGATGAAATATTTGTCATAATTTGAGCTTTAAGAAAACCCATATTCAAAAGAATCATGTTTCTCCCGAACCAAATGTCTCAAAATTCCATACAAACTTCTGGCTCGTTAAGCGACACCTTCCCGTGATCCGATCTGGCCTAAATTTGGCGTGAGATCTTGTACATGGCTTGGGATCAATTATAGCCTGCAGCGCATAGGTTTTAAATTTCCCATACGAATTTGGGGCAGTTTAATCCGGGTGCATAGCTTGGAAATCTTGTATGAACCTGATGGCTCGGATAGCACTATAACTTAAATACCTAACCGGGGCTCGAATTAGCGCGGTACTCCATTTGTTACAAAACCAGTGGGTTTGTTTTCACTTAGTTCGTTAACTATGGTCCTAATCTCTTGGATTTTCGAACACAGTTATATCGAATTGGCTTATCAATGCCATTTCCCCAACTTAGAGCAAGTACACTGGTGTTGGGAAAACGTGGTAGAAATTTTGACATTTTGAAAATTTTACCATGCAAAAATGTTTTCAAGATCATGGGGCGTTGTATTTTTTTACAACACTGTTTCTTTTTCAGCCGTTTGTGATAGAAATATTGCTATTTTTGCATCTTAGTATGCGAAAATACAACACGTGTTGTAAAAAAAACTAGAAGTCCACAGATTTTAAAAATGTTTTTGCATGGGAAATTTTTCAAAATGTGCCGTAAGTGTCAAAATTTCTACCACTTTTTCCCAACACCAGTGAACTTGCTCTTAATAGTAAATTTAAAAAAGGTAATTAGATAATGAAGACGCAATTTAGGCGAGGAAATTCTCGGTTAGTTTATTTCAAGCAAACACAAAATGGTGCATCTCAATGAAAGGTTTTCATCATGTATTAAGTGGATAATGTCTCTTGTGAAATCCGAACTCACTCTTCAAAAGGAAACGATAGTTATAAAGGAACCAGAGAAATTAAATAGTTTCATCTCTAGCTGGTTTGTTCACTTCTTTTTTTGAGCCGTTCGCTTTTCACATCATGTTGCCGCTATCTTCCACTTGGTAGGGATAATTTATGTTTGGAAATCCGAAAGTTATAAATTCAAATATTTTAGCGCACTTTTCCGCTAGCGCCATTCGGTTGCCGGTTGATCTGAAACGATCTCGGTTCCCGTTCTTCTCCCTGAGAGTGTGACTCCTCCATGCCGGATACCGATGGTATATTAGTTTTAAAACTTTTAAATTGAAATATCTTTCTCACCGTTCGGTTGCTGCTGCTGTTGCTGCTACATTGACTGGGGCAAACAGTTTGGAAACAAACTGAACCACCGGTTTTCAAATCCAGGCAACAGTACAGCCAGCCAGAGCACATCAGCCCAAAAGTGCGCTTCTGCTGTTCAGATTGAATCATTAAAATTCATCTTCCCTCCTCGCCAGCAAAACATTTCACGAGGAATTTCTGCCCAACGAAGTTGAAACATACCTACCGGTTGATGGTTTAATTGGTATTAGATTTGCTACTCAAACCAAGCGTCTACACTTCTGATTTACAGGAATTATTTTTCACGGAGGTTTCTCGGCTCATGTCAACTAACTACTATTTGTAAAAAAGATGAATATTTCTGAAATAATTAAGAATTATCCTTCATCAATTATTTTAACATCTGTTCCACAGAAGGCAAATCATGGCAAAATAATGATACAATGTAAAATAGGGTGGCATATGATGTATTGCAAAAAATCGGCCATACTGTATTCCTTTCGGCCTAGAAACCCGATTTCGACGTTTTAGACATCTTTAAGTCATTCGATATCAAAATTAAAATTTCGAATTTTCTGATTTCCTGTGGACGCTTCTTAGGTTATTTTTAAGGCTAAAACGCAAAAGCGCTTTGAGGCACCTTTAATTAAAGTCCGATTGTACTGATATTTTGCATAGATCAGTTTTGTTGGGCAAATTTAAAAAAATGTACATGGTCGGTTTTCGAAGTTCGACATAACCCTTTTGGCTGCCACCCTGATGTTTATTTACTGATGAACTCCTGTTTTTGAAAATGGTGATTTGATATATTAATGATTCGACAAAGTGATATGCAGCTATCATATCAATTACGTTTCGCTTTAGCTTTTTGTAAATTGAAATTGAGACTTTTATTTTATACCTTCTAGAAGTTGAATCTATATAATTTTCATTTAATCAATTGTTGATTCTAGCTAACCTACCGAAGAAAAATATGCCAAATACAAGATGATTTTCACCGTAGAATGTGCCTTAACGTTTACATTCTTTCGACTGGTCAACATCGTTAATGGTATTCAATTATCATCATTCAACTTCGTCTGTTTCGATTCCAGGGCGGAAAGTAATCAAAGCACTAAGCATACCACAGATGGTGATGGTAAGCGATGGTATTTTCTTCCCCAAACTCTCGAGAAGGGCTTCACCGGAAACTCGGTACCCAAAAATTTGAAAAAGAGTTTCTACACAACGAGTACGGGGAGCAAAATTGGATAACTGCTGCTGCTGCTAGAAATTGAGGCTTTGCAGAAGAATGCGAATTTGGTTTTGTTGGCAGAAAAGCACAAAACCAACCATCACTGGGAAAAGGCTTCCGATATGGTTGGGGCAGAGACAGATTCCAGGGCCAAAATAATAGCAATCTAATATCTTCCTGTGTAGCGGATGTTCCCGGTGCTGGTCATTCCGTTCTATAGATTCGTCTTTTCAAAGCAGCATACACACTTTTGGCTTCGTTTTCGCCCGGGAGAACGCAAATAATTTCCTTGTTGGGGTTCTCATTTCCTTTCATCTATTATCCACTTTGAGGTTTTACGCTTTCATGTTTTGGGTTTTAAGGTTAGATGATGCTCTTACAAGTTTTGGCGTGCAGGACTAGAGCCGACCAGAGCCGTGTAAAATTCAAACTCTACCGTTATGACCAAAATCTTGGGATCTAAAATGTTGGTCATGATTTAGTATATTTCCCGTATTTACGTTTGTTCTCATGATGTTATTTATTGTTATTTATGATGAGTTCCATCACCGTTAGTTTAGTTTGATTTTAATTTATAGACCTTATCGGTGAAAGTTATGTACTTGTAGTAAGAACATTTCAGAATTGTGAAAATTATATGTGGATAAAAAGTCTCTCTCTCTCTCTCTCTCTCTCTCTCTCTCTCTCTCTCTCTCTCTCTCACTCTCATTTCATTATTTAGTTTGTTGGACCTTTAGGATGTTTGATATGCGCACTTCGGGTCAAATTGTCCCGAACAGCTTTCAAGGTTGAACTTGTTTGGTAGTTAAACTTTCGTGGAACTTTGTTTTCCAGAGAATGAAATTCCTGCGCCAACGTAAACAGTAGAATCGCAGATATGTTTCCAAGGCAAGACACAGGGCCGTAGGAAGAACACTTCGAACAATTCTTCCAGTTTTATGGTAGCTGGGCAACAGGTTGAGAAAGTGGAGTGCTTCCAGTATCTTGGTAGCCAGATAACGCCTGATGGTGGTACAAAGAAAGACATCGAAACCCGGATCAGAAAAGCCCGATTTGCATTTGCGCGTCTCCGGAACATCTGGCGCCAACGTCAGATATCTCTACGAACGAAAATTCGAATCTTTAACTCAAACGTCAAATCCGTATTGTTGTACGGGTGCGAAACTTGGTGCACATTTGCGGTAACGACGCGAAAACTGCAAGTATTTGTAAACCGCTGCCTGCGGAATATAATCCGCGCTTGGGGGCCTGGCATCTGGATTTCAAATGAGGAACTACATATCCGGTGTCATCAAAGGGCGCTAGAAATAGAGATTCGGGAAGGTGAGTGGAGTTGGATTGATCACACGCTGCGAAAAGATGAAAACGAGATTTGCAGAGAGGCGCTTGAATGGAATCCAGAGGGTCATCGAAGGAGATGCAGATTCAGAAGCTCGTGGCGGCGAAGCCTAGCCGTCGAAATACGAATTGTCGACGAGAATCTTGACATGGCTCGAGATCGTCAACATTGGAAGTCTTTTATCACGGCCCTATGCAGTGAAGGATCGGCGCGGGAACATTGAGTAAGTAAGTCACTTTGATGAAAATTTTCGTAACTCTGATTATCCTGATTTTTATTTTACAAGTTCCTGTTGGCAACCTTGGCTGTCAGCTTCGTTATTTCACTATTAAAAGTTTTTTTTATATGTATATTTTACCAATATGCCAGAAATTTTTGGATTTATTAAAAAAAATGTTTATTTTTTTTTTCTTTCGAAAATTTTATGAGTAAAGTGTGCCCCCGTGGATATAACCCAAACCCCTACTCCCATCTCCGTAGACAAGCTTGTATATTTTAATCCCTCCTAAGTTGTCGACGTGATATGCAAACAGCACCTGAGATAAAAATTTTAAAGATTTCTTTTCAAGCAAATACTCTCACTTAATTTAGGTACCTGAAAAGAGGTAGGCTTATAGCGACGCGTTAAGCAGGCCATAGACTACACAAATGGCCTGTACAAATTCGATGATTCCACGACGATTGTTTGATCTTTACACATTACAAATACAAACATACAAACATTTTTCACAGCAACAAAAAAGAAACCATCTCCACTCCAGCTGGGAGGATGGTTTGTACAAAATATTTCTATCCCGACCGATTTTACTCCAACGGTTTGGGCGCTCATTCAAGCAGTGCCATACACTATGCACATCGTGTTTACAGCGACAAAATTTCATCGAATTTCATCGCATTTGTACAAATGTTGTGTAGTCTGTGAGACTGTGGCCCGTTTTATCCAAACATACGGAAAATTTTGCCTTCAAGAATTAAGATAATATTGTGAAATAAATTGTCGAAGTGTGATATAAAAATGTTTTTTTTTTAATTGGGAACACAGCTCGATTAAACAATCCGGAAGTTAAGACAGAAGCGTATTCCAATAGAAACGGAAGAATCTTGTTTGCAACAAAAAGCTCATTTCAAATTTTTGGGCCGCGGTTAACGCTATGAATGCTGTAGGTCCGTACGTCAGTTCCATGAATGTACCTACCCATTGACTCAGTTAAGTTTCTAATGTGTACACAATTGTAGTCGCCTACATTAAACCGTAAATATTTATGCACCTAACTATGTTTTGCTTTGTCAATGTAAAACGTGCTACAAAATATTCAAAACAAAATTTAGCAGTTGTAATCAATGCTTGAACTACCGACACGCAGGAGCCATTTCGATCAAATTGATGATGTTACGAAAACAAATGTCAATGCTAGATGTTTTTTTAAACACAAAAAAAAAAAAAAATAGAAATGGTAAGATTGAAACGCAGATTCACCCGCCTAACAAAATGAATGCTTTAGAGAATGTTTGGGATCCAAGCCTTCTTTAAGTATTCCTCCCATTGAATTCAAGCATTAAGTGGGCCAACCGATGACAGTGACAAAATTATTCCCATTTAATTTTTGCTTTAAAATGCATACATAAAGAAAAGAAATAAAGTGATATTAAGAGTATCGAATAATGAGAGAGAGTTCAAGTTCCTTCATTTTAAAAATCCTGTAAAAAAATAATTAAACATAGATTTTTCAAAGAACACAATCTTGAAAATGAATTCAAATCTTATTTCACCTGGTTTTCACCTGTTTTGTGTTTTTTCTGAATTTTGATTTTTAATTTTGATTCCAAATCTGAATTCTGCATTGGGAATCTGAATAAAAATTCTGAATCACTAAATTGAAATCGATTTATGAATTTAAATTCCCAAACAATAATTCCCAATAATTATGAACCGATTAGGAGATTTTAAAACAGAAATCTTCCTTCAATTATTTATTCGTTGTTTAACTAGTAATCTGAATGAAAATTCCGAAAGATGAAACTCAAATATTTCAATCCTTGATCACCATTATAGAATTATTTTCCTGCATAAGAATTAAGAGTAAGAATTTCAAATTCAAATTTTAAAAATGATTTGTTATATTCGATATGTTCATTCCGGAATATTGAAAAACTAAGTTTTAAACATGGAAAATGAACCTAGTGCAAAATTTTAATTTTAAGTGCAAAACCATGCCGATTCCAGTTGGATTGAGATTTTAATCTCAACACCCTTCTGAGATATTCAGAAATTTTATGTTAACCCATAGTCCACGATCCCTACTCTTCGTTACAGTAAAAATCCATTATTTGAAATAATGGTAGTTAAAACTGATTAATATTTTGACGAACCTTAGAAAATCCTTCAAAAGTAAGTAAAAAGAAGACAAAACAACCCGTAAGTGCAGGAAGCCACTGCAGTGCACTGGTATGTAAAAATTATGGTATAAAAAAGTATGTAGAAAGGCTGGTACGTACCAGTATGTAGAAAGTACGCAAAAGAACATAGAGCTCTGTGAACTGAAAAGTATGTTAAAATCACATAAAGTAGGAAAAAACCAAAATTCTTATTCGGAATAAAGTAGCAGGGATATTTTCTTTCAAATTTACTCAAATTTTGTTTGAGTATAATAATTTATTGTCCATCAATTCAAAAACTGAAGATTTTGTTGTAGTTTGATTTCATCATATCCGGCCACTGTTTGTTTTTGCAAACTGTGTACGGTTTATCCAAGAAGTCCGTTTTTTTGGAGATTGAATTGGTCATATCATGATTGAAACCACTCTGATGGGATTGGCCACTCCAGAACATCAATTTGTCTGCTTGAGCTGGTGTCCTCGAGATTCAATTTCTGGGACAGGGTGTGAGTCGACTGGATGTTGAAGTTGGATATCATATTAAGCAAAATAATTGTTTACAAAATTCTTTACAAAAAATAAAGAAATATTCCCCATGCTTGATTGCGGTCGCAACTATGGTGGAATTGTCTGATGATGATGCTTCTGGACCCAGAGAAAACCAACAAGTATTTTTAAATTATGGAGATAAATTGAAAAAAAAAAACATATATCAAAAATGAATATTACCAAACTTACCGAGAACAGCGGAAAAATTTCGATGTTTTTGCAGACTCACAGGCAGTTCTGCAAAAATTGTTGCTTGCGCGGAAGTAGGATGTTAATAACAGACTGACTCCCTGGTGATCCGAGTGAGATGAAAAACGCCGTCAACTACAAATTTACTGAAATTTCAGTTCTTTCTACAGAATGGGTTTTGTAGAATAGAAAGAACTGACAAAGTATGTAATTTCTGTAACTCACTTCTACGTGAAAGTTGTCGAACTTCAAAGTATGTACTTTTTACAAAATCAATATGTACAATTTTCTTAGTGTGTATGTTGGTGTGTTCAAGCGAATTCAGAAGTAAAATCATACAAATTTTTACCGGTAGTTATTTCAATAGAATCGAATAAAATAATCATCTGAAATAAGGGGCCGTTCACTAATTACGTAAGCACATAGGGAGGGTGGGGGGATTTCATATTTGCTTCCGATGTCTTAGTAGAGGGGTTGAGGGGGTTTTCAAGAATCTTTCGTAAGAAATGTTTCATTTATTATTCGTCATAGTAATACGAAATCATATCACACATTTTTTATTTTTATCTCACTACCTATCTGTTGGCTATTTTCGATTTTTTTATTTATCTTTTAATGTCTTTGAATAAATAAAAAAAAAGCTGGTTCTATAAAATTTATAAAGAATACATTCAAACCAACATGCCACACAAAAAACACCTAATCACATTATTATAAAGATCTTTGCAATTTTCGCTTTTTATAATAACAATCTTTTTAATTGAGAAATTTATAGAAACATTGCATTGTGACAACACGATTCGAATCCATCATATTTCGAAAATGACTTCATCAAGAATAAATTTTTAATAAACAATATGAGACGCTTTAGATAATTACCTTCTAAACAGTTTTTTCAGCAAAAGACACTACCAACTTTAAATTTAACGAACGCTTACCAAAAAAAAAACAAAACCTAAAACTCTATCGTTTACCGCTGAAATGAGTCGGAGCTTTTATGTAATTGACAACGTAATTGTCGTTAAACATTTTTGCAGTTCCTGTAGTAAAGAATAATTTTTTTTTTAAATTTTTATGTTTTTCAGGTCAAAAACATAACAAATTTCTATGGTACCTCGGGCTAACCTGATCTTTCACTATTTTTTTATTCGGAATTTAAAGTTTGTATTGTTTATTCGACTGTGAAAATTTATTGTATATTATTTTTAGCCCGAACATGCTACGTCTTAACTGATGTTCTCTTTAATAGCTTATGACATTTCATCTGTAATTTGGTATAAATTGTTTTTTTTTTGAAAAATCTTACTTTGTCTTACTAGGGGGGAGGGAGGTCTAAAAATTTCCAGAATCGTGCTTACGTAATTAGTGAACGGCCCCTAAGTCTACCTTTGCATTTGTTCCATTGTAGGAGATCTTGTTCAGCTCATTTCAAACATGTACTTATTCATATCTCGATGAATGTGTCAGTGACATGAGCTAAAAAAATAAATTCTCACAACTGTGGGATCTTGAATATAGGTTTATATTAATACTAGCAGACCCGGTAAACTTCGTCTTACCATGTTAAACTTGGCGTCTATTTCCATTTTTTCTTCGCTGTTCAACTTCAAAAAAGCATCAAATCTTGAGTTGTTAATCGTCTCGCTTTCTTGAACATGTCCTAGTTTTTTCCCATATCCAACTTTTCCGTTTGCTAGAATTGTCCCGCTTAATTATATCGGAATCAAATCTAAGAATTTTAACTCAATTCTACGGGTCTTTTCATAAATTATCAAAAAATTTGCTCCAATCAATTTTACATGCATCTTACATGAATGTTTTTAATTTACATTTCTTTGATTCAGATGCTTTGAATATTGCCGAATTGGTATCAGGTATCAGCTTCCCGTTGCAAATTAAATTTTTTCAGCACTCAACGTAACCATCAAACCTGGCAAGCTTTATACTTCAAGAAATCGACTCTTTGTAACTTGTTCCATAAATAACATATGTTGATTATATCTATGTTTCATTTATTGTATATCATTTAGTTGATTTACTCCGCTTTGCGCAAGATCACTTTAAGGTTGAAACCGAAATAATTTTTTTCTCATTTATTGGAATATATTGCATTTGAAACTTTATGGAGGAAGAAATTTGAATATCGGGACAGTTTTTGGAGTATTTGCTTAATATTCTGCCTAGCGCAGCACTTTTAGCTTCCAACAGCTTTGGATGGTACATTTTTTAGAACTGAAGAAATAAAAAACATTAGAGAAGATATTTTACAAACCATTAAATAAAAAATATGTTTAATTTTTTTGTTATTAACAGTGTTGAAGGTGATTTGCGATTTCATTTAAGAATATGTGATATTTTCAACATTCTATAACATTTAATTGGAATGCAGGTTTTAAAAAATTAAATACATAAAAAGAACTAATCTGTTAAGGCTACGATGATGTCATGTGTTCATTCTATTTTCTAGAAATTTTCATGTAAATTTACCTCGAAACCTTTAACATTTAAGTGTCTTTTTTTATTACACATTGTTATTTTTATTAAAGAAACATCGGGGCAAGTGCAAATGGATATCATCACAGTTCAACTTTCATATTCTTTCAAAATGAAAAAGAAAGACTTTAAAATGAATTTAATACTTGTTCCTGTTTGTCTTTTGAAAGGTGATAATCATTGATATATCTGAAGTTTTCTCCAGAATAAAATAATTCTTGGTACTTCAATTTTTCTGAATACTGTTTAACCAATAGACCTTCATTTATGAAGACATTTATTAATTTTTTAATATCCGCTTCAGATTTAACACTCGGAATACCCTTTCTGACTATTTTCGAGAAAAATTGGTAGGAATATGTTTTATGGCTAAATAGCGCGCTGCCACTTGTTTCACCGTGTTAAATGACAGGAGTTAATATTATTTTCAACACTTTCAGGTCATCATAAAAACTTATCAAAAAAATTCTGCTTCTGCTATCAAAAAAATTTTGCTTCTGGAACATCAATCACAAAAAAAAATCAACAAAAACGCGAATCTACAGTATTTTCTATGTAGCCAAAATATGTTAAACAAAAACACACGTTTATGTTAAGTACGTACTTGAATTCTGTGTAAACAAACAGGGAACCTGTCAACAGTTTTCCGGTGAAAGATTAAAAAAAAGTTGAGTTTATTTAGTCAGATTGTTTATTTGGGCCCAACCATTTATAAATTTAAAAATCATGCATACATTTTTTGTAAATGTTGAAAGTTTGCACTTCTTTGCATTCGGCCTTGAAATAAACATCAATCCTTTATAATCAATTTTAAAGGACAGGCTCTTGTTCAGTTCATGTGTCAGTTCACTTTCAAAGGATTTTGTAGTTGTTCTGTTAATTTAAAGGCGCTTGATACAACTTCAGTAAAGCACATTTGTACATGTTCGAAAAATGTTTCTAGGCGTATTGGATTATAAACCAAAGCTTTCGACTTTTCTTTTTTCAAATATCCGTAAAGACTCATACCATTATTTCATATGCATCAGTACTAAATTCATATTTTTCAGACAAAAATTCCTTCTTTAAATAACACGAATTAAAGTTAAATTTTTTTAAATCGTTTAAATGGTTTTGATTTGATCGGCAAAATATAAATTTGGGTCACATCTAGGCGTCATTCATTACTATGAGCTGTACAAATGATCTAGGAATCAAGAAGAAAAAAACACATCTAGGCTTCATATAGCCACCACATGCATTGAAATTATGCTTGGTTGAAAAATGCGCGCCCAAATATTCCCACTAATCACAATCAGTATGCTATGCCATGGTTACTACCCTCTCTCGACGTTTGCTCGCGACGCCTCGACCATGGAGACGAAAAACAAACCGCCCGGCCGGCGCCCAAAGGAAAAAAAAAATCTCGAAAAAATGGAAGCCATGATTTTCATTTGATTGAAAAAACTACAAATTTAATTATAACGGACAACTGATGCGACTTTTGGTTATTTTTATTCGATATAAACCGATTCGCATGTCTACAGAATATTCTAAAAATAATTTCATTTAAAAAGTTTTGGCGATTTCGGAGGAGTAGTACTACAAACACCGTTACAAGAGAATTTTATATAATAGATGGGAGTGACTGGTTTAGAATGAGAGATGACCAAGATTCCACTACTGAAATTCGTGTGATGAGTAAAACAGTAAAACTTTGAACCCAACCTTCAAATGTTATTTAAAAAAAAAGAAGCACTTTGTTCCCACGAAATTCTCCTCTCACAAATCTTAAAATACGTATTGAGCCGCGTGCAAGGTACTGATCGCCAGAAAACGTCTGCATGTGAAATGTCAAAAGCCATGAAATTGTGTATTTTTGGTACAATTCCTACAAATAACATGCCTTACATCAGTGCGCAACATAAAATAATCAACGCTGTCTTGCCTTCGGGGAGGTTTAAATTGGGGTGCGTCATTCTTGAATAGTACCATCCCAAAAAGGTAGCTAAATCATATACCACATTGAAAAAAAATGAACTCAAATTTATTCATTAAGATAATTTATAATTGTTCGTATTTTCATATTTTTCTCTACCAATATTGGCATATCGGTTATTATTTAAAATCTAAGAACAAGTATTTGTGTGACGGCAAAGGATGAATCAATTTCCAACCGTGTATCGTTTTGTACAAACTTTCGCACCCTCAGGCACCAGACGGTGCGTCATCGTTAATACCATTAAAAGATCTTCTAAATGAATCAACGCTGAAAAGACATTAAAATCTTTTTATTAAATTTGTCATTCAACATTCCCAAGCAGTGCGGCGTGAGCGCGGGCAAAAAACCCCGAGATGAGGGTGAAATTTTCGCGGATGGCAACCCCTTTCAGATCCCGTTCCCTTTTCCGGCGGCAGATGTCAGTTTTCATTGTGTGCCGGATGCGCTTCATTTGCCTCAACATCATCAGCCAGAAATACAACCATCCCAAGCCAAGCCAAGTCAAAGCCCAGCCAAGCGCAAGGAAGAGTAATGAAATTGAATTAAAATTTTCGATGCATTTTCGCTCGCGAAGAAATTGGATTAAAACATTTTCGTCGACTTTCGGTGCAAATTACGGCGCCTGGCTTTCCGTTGTCTCCCTCTGTCCCTAATCCCGCCCACGTGGAACTTTTGACTTTGGAAATCCAACCACGCGGTTTGGGACGATATCTGAACCCCACCAACCAACCTTTTCTCGGCCGAAATGCCATCAAGAATTCGCTGATGTCACGCGATGGATTGCGGAGATAGATCCAATAGAGCAGAAAATCGCTCCGAGTGAAAATTACACATGTTTAATGGTGTGTAATTTTGAATACCACATTCTGCGATTTTAGGTAAACTAATTGATTTTGGAAAGCGTGAACTTGCTGGAAAACTACTATTTTTCTTGTTTGAACTTCGCCTTTCCGAGTGTAAACTTTTGGTAAGAGTTATGTATGTCGTTTGCCCGCGAATTGAAAACCCTTGGGACATCTGCTCCTAGAAATTGACAAGAAATTGAAACAATCTGAACAAACTAGTTCTCATATTACTTGTAGATGCTTAACTGCAACAAAGATGCGATAAACATTGTGCAGAACAAAGGGAAAACGACAGTAAAAAAAAAAATTATGCGAAAAGTAACATTAATATAACTAATGGATATTAGACCGCTGCAAGCTTTGTATGAAAACTTCAATTTCTTAAATTTTTACACCTCCCATAACTTTTTTTGGTTGTTTTTGCTGCCAGAAATAGCAATAATTTTTTTTAAGCGATCCATCCAGTCCTGAATTAGCGCAACGAGTTTTAATTTTGTATGGAAATTTGTATGGGAAAACAAAATTTTTCATTCAAAAATCGCCAGAGATTTTCTGAAAGTTCCAAAAAATATAACTTTGAATGAAAAATGTCCCTTGATTCTTGCAGTACATTTCTTGCGAACAAAGCACAAATCTAAATTTTACCCCAGAAAAGATATTCAATGTTATATAAAATTTTTGTTTTAAAAAATCATTATTTTAATTATATCGTTTTTGACTGCTTGTTTGAAAGCTGTGTAACAGTAGGATAGAAATAAAAAATCTCAAAAAACTGCTTTGCATTGCCAGAGAATTCATTGAATAATATAACCTTTGCCATAACATTTCATGAAACTATTAACAGCTCTAGCAAGCAAAGTCTGCCATTTTTGAATACTTTTCAATGGATTCAGATTTTTTATTTTGAAATTGTTATAACTTTTTCCATGAAATTCTTAGCTGCTTGTCATGTAAGCAAAAAATGAAGCTTAAGAATAGTCAAAAGCAAAAATTAAAGACCGACTTCATTTTAAGCTAATTTGAGTTTTCTGGATGATTTAATGTACAAAAATTTCTTCTTCCATACAAATTTCCATACAAAATTGAAACGCGTTGCGCTAACTCAGGAATCAACCAAATCATCTCAAATTTTACACTGATGCTTGGGGACCCAAATGGCATCGAAAAAACATATGGGAGCAAAAAGTCATTTTTTGCAGCGGTCTAATGGATATTGCTTTGTATAGATTACCTCACGTCAAATTACTTCATGAAAAATAAAACGCTATAGAAACTGGCCCCTTCGGAAATTTTCTGTTGAATATTTAGCTAGATGGAAGCTTGAAGCTAGGTCAAGATTTTTGTTCCCTTATTCTGGGATTTTCATCCTACGATTCATGATTCATCACTTTAAGCGTTGAAGCGGAATCCCTTTGTTTCGTTCAGAAGTGTTGCCAAAAAGTTTTCAAAAAGTGCATTTACTAAATTTAGCTGGGAGCTACTAAATAAGCTATTCAAGTTAATTAAATTTTCTATGGAGTAGTTTAAAAAAAAATGCTAAATTTCAAGCAAAACATGAAATAAATAAAATATTTTCAGCAAAATATCGATTTTTCGACTATTTCAGTGATCTCACAGCTTAAATTCCTCAAAATGTTCCGTTTTTTTTTGGAAAACTTTTACAAAGTTCACTGACTTACACCAGAGAATATCAAATTTTAGCCTCAATTTGAATTCATTTGTTCAACACAGCAATCTTTCAAATGCATCTTTTTTTTTCTCAAAACAAGCAACATTTTATATAAGACAATACTTTATACCGTAAACTGGGGGAACTTTGATCACCGGGCTAACTTTGATCCACATGAAATTTCTTCAAATTATCATCATTTTTTTTTACAAGATGGAAATTTGACTTCAAACCATAACAGCCGGGTGTTCGCTGCCGTGAGTGGGTTCGTCCCACTAAAACCACCTTGGGCTTCGTGTGCCAGATGTGCCCCTTGGTTTCACCCTATGATACTACATCAAGGGGTAGGCTGTGCTCATGCACTTATACATCTCACCGTTTTCCTCTTTCTCAATTTTTCCTCAATTTCTCCTTGATCATCGTTCTGCTTTATCCTTTTTCTCCTTTTTCCTTCTTCTCCTTTTCCTCTATCGCCAACTTCAGACTGGTACGGAAGACCCCGAAACGTGTGCCGGTTAGGTAACGCTTTCATAATAACTCACGCCCGTCACAGCATCCACTATCCCGGGGACCTCGAAACGTGTACCGGTTAGGTAACGCTTTCAAAGTAACTCGCGCCCGTCACAGCAACCACTTTCGCAGGATTTCTAACCACCAAGGCATGGCCGATTGAGAAACTACCAAGCTAGAATCCCGACACGACCACCCCGAATGGTATCTCCGCTTCCTTTTGCTGCAGGAAAGATCGTAGCTGAGTACGTGAGACCTTTTAAGTCCCACCACAAGTATGAGTCCAGATTAGGGTTATATCGCGCCCTAGATCGCGTTGCTTTTGAATTGAAGTGTCATACGAGGCCTTAGACCTTCCATTAGCTTGTCAAATTTGGTTGACTATCCGCCTTCTCCGTTCATCATCTTTCCTGATTCTTATCAGATCGCGCATGATTTGCGAGATTTCGTCGACTAAAGCCCGCCACGACTGTTCGTCGCGACACATTTCAATCACTATGTTTTCAGGGTTCAAATTTTGAAGTTGTTGACGCCTGGAATTGAACCTGGGGCAGACAAAGATAGCATGTTCTGCCGATTCCTCCGTCTCTACGCATTCCGGGCAATAAGGCGAGCTGATAAGCTTAAACCGATGAAAGTAGAAGGAGGTAGAAGACCTTGTCCGGTAGAAAGGGTTGGCATCTGGATAGAGGGAGTTAAGCTTCAAATAGCTTACCAAAAAAACCGAAGTTCTGCTCGTGACGAATAAAAGAGTTGTGCCGCACATGGAGATTACTGTTGGGGGCACACGACATCTTCAAAACAGCAGCTGAAATACCTTGGAGTAATGGTCGACAATCGCTTAGTTCTGGTGCACATGTCGAATACTGTTGTGAAAGTGCATCGAAAGTCATCGATTCATTGGCCCGGATTATGAAGAATTGCCATGGTCCAATGAGTAGCAAGAGACGTCTCCTTGCGAGCGTAGCACTGTCGAAACTACGATACGGAGGAGCGGCCTGGAGCTCCGCGATAGAGGTAGAGCGCAACAGATGCGAGTTTCCTGTGCGTACAGGACCATATCAGCAGATGCAGCTTTTGTCATCGCGGGCATGGTTCCCATCGACATAACTCTGGCGGAGGATATGGAATGTTACAAAGCAAGAGCTGTTAGAGGAGTGCGTAATATTCAACGAGCAGCGTCAATACTCAAGAGGCAGGAGCAATGGGACGCATCGAACAACGCAAGATGGACGCATAGGCTAATCCCGAGACTTTCAGGCTGAGTAAATCGGAAGTATGGAGAGGTCAACTTCTACCTGACGCAGTTCCTTTCGGGTCATGGGTAAGCTTGCCAGATTGCCCGGATTTATCCGGGTTTGTCCGGATATTTGATGCAAAATTTTGAGAAAGTCCGGTCCGGCCCGGTTGCCCGGATATCGTGAAAAAAGTCCGGATATTGCCCGGATTATTTCACAATTTTCACAAAAAAAGCAAACAAAATAAAAGTTTTTGAGTAAGTTTCAGCAAAATCGATTAACGGTATGAAAATTTTCAACGGTTGTTTCAAATAATTTCGCTGATTTACTTTCATAAACCTTTAAATATTTAAGTATTCCAAAAACTTCTTGGAAGTCTGCAATTACATTAACAAAATATTAATTTCATGTTTTTTTTGCATTTTTCTTTGCTTTTTATATAATAACACCTACACTTTGCCCGGTTTTTGGATTTGAAAAATTGAAATCCATGCCCGGATTTTGCCAGGTTTAAAAAAATGCCCGGAATTGCTAGGCCCGGATGGGAGGGGAAAAAATTCTGGCATCCTTAGTCATGGGTGCTTTAAGCAAAACCTTCATCGGTTAACTTATCATCATTAACTAAGTCTGAAGTCAAAATATCGGAAAACTGATTTCTACGTTTGAAAGCCTATAAATTAAGTTTCAAATAGGCTTAATTTGCTTTGTTGTTGGAGATTTAAGATATTTCTTAAAATGTAGTTTTAAAATATCTGTTTTTTTTTTCGAAGACTCACAAACAACTGATAAAATGATAGCATTTAGAACCATTTGCCTCTTGTTTTATATGAAAGTTTAATTTTTTCCTTTGTGTAACTATAGCTTTTGAGTTATTTTTATGATCGTTCAATGATAATTTTTGGATATTTAAATAAAAGGACATTTTCTATGAGAAAGCCTGTATAGAACAAATACCAACAACCCTATAAAATGGTTAAGTTTTCAATAAAAAAAAAAGAAAATAGGAACAGTTGGATGACCTAGGAAATTGCATGAAGGAAATTTCATTTGTTTTTGAGGCTAAAATATTGGGAATTGTTTATAATTTTTGCCCCGAAATGTATGCAGTAACATTGTCCATCTTATGAGTATATTTGTTTTTGAAAGAAAACGATGAAAAATTCAATTGAGTCCAAGCAAAAAAATACTTTGATTGATGTTTTAAGCATTCTGTGGTAATTGACATCAACACAATAGTTTTGAAGATGCTGAGGTACAAACGTTAATACCATAGGGGAGAGTGAAGATACTTGATCCCTGGGGATACTTGATTGTTTCCTTCGCTGCATCTCGAAGCAGGAATGTCTTGCAAATATCAAATGTTCTAGAAATTTTGTGCCAAATAGAACAAAACAACAAATTTTCAAAACTTTATTAAACAAAAATTTAACAAAATGTGATTTGAAGATATTTTTTTATCACTTTAAAATGTTTCTAACAAGAGAAAACTATAATAAAAATATTTATTTAAATATGTCAATCAGAGTATAATATGAACTTCATAATGCTATGCAAGCAATAGAAAACATTAGTAAACTTTTTTTAAGATGAAGATTTTCAAAATGTATGTTATGGGTTAAATTGATCCCGAGAGTCCAAGAATATATGCTTTTCTTCTGATTGGGTCGTGATCATCGGTTATCATGAAAAAACTAATATTTGTCCAATAACTTATGTTCATCCCACAGTTATCTGTTAAAAGGATTGCAGATACTGTATTTATCTAAAAACTATAACATTGTGCCTTAAAGTATGCAATGATATTAGGGTAGTAGACAAACTTTTAGAATTCTCTTTTTCTGATACTTAAAAGAGGTGAAATGAAAAAATTAAATGGCGAAAAATAGTCTATTTTCGGATTTTTGACGAGGGTCAGGGCACCCTGAATTAAGGATCAAGTCTCCATTAGTAAAGGATCAAGTCACCTGTAAATTAAAAAATATCACCATTTTTTTAGTCTCACGAAAATGTTACTAGCTCATCTACGAGTTCATGTATCGTTCTAATTTTTGAAGTATATTAACTTGAAATCACACGCTGTCAGAAAATTTAAAAGATGACGAGTAGCTAAATTTTCCCAAAAAGATATGATGAAAATAAGAAAAGGGGATCAAGTTTTTTTTATTCTTCCCTATACATGAGAATTTTTTGTGAGCTCGGTGGCTCGAATCAGCGTTGTTCCAAAGTATTGAAACTTTTTTGATAACAAATAAATCTAACGTTAGTAATGACCGAGAGTATTTTTAGGATAGTTGTCACGTCTTACCTATACAACCACGTTCTAACCCTCACCGGGCCCTTCGTTTTTTTTTTGGTGAGAGGAAGCAATTAGAAGAATCTTTATTGAAGGGTTTTTTACCGGTTGGGAGAAGACGAAGTGTTTTGTGATTTCGGCCTCAGTGGCTTGATTTAGAGTCGAAGAGTGGATATTGGCTTAGTTTTCTATAAGTGCGAAGTTTCGTTTATTTTGTGGCAGTGAAAAAAAATCAAACATGTTCATTCAAGTATGTTTTGAACAGGCTTGCTTCATAAACACCAGCTTCCAATGAGTGACGCGTGTGCAAATTGGTTGCCTTGTGTGCAAAATCGGCGCTTGCTTCGACGGCTTTGTGGGTAGAATTGTGTTGAAGTTGGTAGAATCCCCTCGAACAGGAATCGAACTCGAGTCTACTGATTACCTCTCCGACAACCTTTCCAATGGGCCAAATCGACAGATGAAGCAAGTCAAGCTGTAGCTCTATTATTCAGTTGACTTCATCGAGTTGAATGCGCTGCTAGATTATAAAGCAGAAAACGCTCATCGTGCCCTGATTAATAGTGCTCTGTTCGCCCCAGGTCAACACATTTTATTAAAAACGCGTTTTAAAACTGATTAAAGTGAAAAATCAAAAAATTATGATGGTGAAAATTGAGAAACAATGTGTACATCATGAAAATTTATTTAAGAAAATTAGTACTTTTGTAGAAAAAAAGGAGTGCTTATTATGCACTGGGAGCTCGTTATGCGCTTATCTCCCCTCAGATTATGTTTTTTCAACTCCAGGTGATCCTTATCCTCTAAAATGTGTCTGCGTTTATAATTTTTTTTTCGCACTATATTGGAGAAATGATGAAAGGTATTCACTTATCTGGAACAAATTCCGAAAATCTGTCATCTGTACACTTGTAAAAGTAGATTTAAATTGGGTTTCCCATGACAACACATGAAAAAAATTTAACACAAATCTTATATCAAACTTTGTAGTCCTCAGTAGAAAAGAATAAATATGTAGGAGCTAGGCCAGGATCGAAACGTCCGTCATGAATTGAAGCAAACCTTTCCAGTGTTTCAAACAGAACGCGTTCACATTGTCATGCGAACAAAAATTAGCTTTTGCAAACAAAATGACTGCAAAGGGGCGGGGGCCAAAGTTGAGTATGAGTATGGGATCGAGCTGAGCGGGATGCCTGGATGAATCACTTGGTTGACACTGTTGGCTGGTTGTCTACACACGGGGCAGCTTAAATTTCATATCCTTACTGGTGTTGCTGTAAAAACCAACGGTTATTGCAGCTGGGAACACATCAAATGTCGACTATAAGCTGCTCTCCCGTTTTCTGCTCTGGTTTGGCAAGCAGCGAAAAGTTGCTGACAACCTTGTTTACAGTGTTGGAACACTTTATGTTCCTTGGGAAGAGTATGGAAGCAACTTTTAATTCTTCTTCGTTGCTAATATGTTTTAATGAACTAAAACTTAATATTACGAGTTATCAATCGTTTATCAGTCCAGAAAAATATGCAAAAATTACACTCATGGTAAATACTCATCATTACAAAATTATGATCATCCTTAAAATCAAACATACAGTACAGATTTATTATGTTCGGCCAAATTGCCACTCTCACAAACAAAGGCAATATAAGATGTAATTTATTTTAGACATCGCCGTACTTTAAATAAGTTTTTTATAAGTATGTAGTTTTATGAAAAATAAAGGGTTTTACATCGTTCCGTTACATTATGCCACTGTTCAAAATATTTTACAGCATTAACCATTTCTACTCTGTTTGGGGGACCAAAAATTTGAAAAAACTTTCATTATTAATTGAAAAAATATTCGATGCTTTTGGTTTTTTATAAGTACGTCTTTAGAAGGGGTATTCTAATATCGGCATGAAACCATAGCCAATCATTATTTTCACTTACTTCTAGCGCAGAATGTTTCAAAATATCTAACAATCCCTACTAATGAAAACTGTTTAACAAGCAGTTGTCAAAAGATACAGCTAAGAGAAACTTAAAAATACGAAAAACCTAGCCTCAGAAATCCTTCATCCATGTGTTTCTTTTATCTAAGAAACTGGTGGCCGTTAGGTCTAAGAGTTACCAACATTCTGGATAGATTTTTTGAGAAAAAAAAACTAAGTCTAAGACTAAGTCTAAAATGTCGTATAAATTTCTGGAAAAAATTTCCAAAAAGATAGCAAATTTGTTGCAAGATATCACTGACATGTTCGTAAAGGTGCATTTTTGATAGAAAATACCCAGTTTTCAATTTCACGTAATTGAAAAAAATCTTTGGACAAGTCTTTGCAATGTTAATACATGGTCCCGGAGAGGCGCAAGATGTGGGGTTCAAGTCTTACCGGGAGACAAGGCGATTTTTTTCCGCATGTTTTTCATCTTATCTAGA